>NW_015165250.1:241245-290590 GCF_001447785.1 Gekko japonicus
TTTTCCAAAACACTACTCTGTTGATAAATTGCAACACTTTGAATTAGCACCAGTGCTTTAAGAGCCCTCCAGCTGTCACCTGGAGACTGGCAACAGCTTGTTTGGAGGGTGGGGAGTATGGCATTGTATCTGTCTGAGGTCCCCCTCTTCCTCCTCCTCCTCAGACCCCACCCTCAGCAGGCTTCATCCCTAAAATATCCTGGAAATTTGCAACCTGGAGTTGGCAACCCTATGTCCTTTCCAGGCAACTATCAGCCT
Source organism: Gekko japonicus (assembly GCF_001447785.1). NCBI lineage: Eukaryota > Metazoa > Chordata > Lepidosauria > Squamata > Gekkonidae > Gekko > Gekko japonicus. Next base: position 241,504 of record NW_015165250.1, read on the forward strand.
ACCTTTATCTGCCTGGCTTCAGGTTTACATCCCCCCCCCCCAGCGCCTCTGCCTAGGGAAAGGGCAGTCTTTCCCTGCAGTGGGAACCAAAGCAGCTGACATCATTCTCCTCTCCCCCGTATCATCCGCACAACTACCCTATGAGGTATGTTAAGGTTGAAAGTGTGTGAATGGTCCATAATCCCCCAGGCAGCTTTTAAAACATGAACCTGGGACCTGCACACCATCTGTGGCAGTAATGGGGTGACTGCTGGAACCTTTTCCTATCATTTTTTGCCTTGTGGTATTCTGCTTGTGGTGTGATCTGTCTTCTTTGTGATGTGGCATGATTGTGTTATTAGGTTTGTTTCTTTTGAAGGGGAAGTGATGTGTTGTGAGTGAGGACATATTTTACCTCAGAATACAGTAGGTTTCATATGTAACTGACAATTCCAACTGCCTTGCGGGGGGGGGGGAGTTTGAGGTGTGGAATAGAGTGAAGTCCAATCAGCTTCCATATGCAAAAGACCTTGAAACACTGGGCGGGACATCACAATGCAGCCAGTCAACCCAGCCAGCGTCTTCTGACTGACAGTTCTTGCGGCCAAAAGCTAAAGGTGTGCATTTGGAACGTTGGAGCCGACTACAACTTTATATATAAGGGAGAGATTAGAAACTTGGGAGCTCAATAAATTTCAACTGAATTTACTCAATTTATCTTGGAACATTACGGAAGCAAAACTTCCAAATCATGTTTATCCCCCCCCCAAAAAAAAAATTTCTTGCCATTTCCAGGCTTGCTCACTCCAGTAGCAAACTTTATGGTCAAGTGCCTATCATGAAGACAGGACTGAGCAGTCTTTCTCCCTCAGAATGCTGAGAGCAGATGATAGTCCTTTAAAGAAAACAAAATAAGGGGAGAGGGGGAAAGTGGTCTGATCAGGCCCTGAAGTATTTGTAGTATTCTGGAGAAAATAATTTGGGTTGAAGGAATTTCCCATTACTTTATTTCACTCTTTCTGCCCTCTTATAGCAGTGCCTTTCACAAAGGAAGCAAAACATACAGACAAGGATATAGTTTCTGCTAATTGTCTGGGGAGGATAAGGAATGTAGAATAATGGCCCCATTCACACTGAGAAGTTGCCACACTAAAGATATGAATGTCAGGGGGATTTTTGGTGCACGATCACACCGCAGCATCTGGGAAGCGTAGCGCACCCGTGGCCAACCCGTGGCGTCCGCTGAAGATGCGCAGTAAAAAATTACCTCAGAAAATGCACTAGTATCCAGAAAACATGGGGCAGGGGCGGGCATCTGATCGCGGGAGCACTAGTATCCTGTGGCATCTGGCGCCCGTCCACGTCCCGTCGCAAACTGGATGTTTTTCGTAAGTGCATGCGCACAAACACGTAACTGAAAGCAGTGCTGCTCTGCAGAACTGTGCATGAGCACAAATGCGAAACGCTTGCCACGCCGCTTCTTTGCCACGCTCCAGCATTGCTGTGTGATCGCCAGTTAACAGCCTAAGTGCAAAGCCTCGGGGGACTGTGTGATCGGGCTACCGCACTTTATTTTGCTCCAGGGCGAACAGCCACGCCTCCCCCCCTCCATTATCCGGCCTGTGTGACCAGGGCCTGACTCCCACCCAGATTCTTTTGCTATATTAATTAAACTCTATAATCTGTCTCCTGATAGAATAAATTGATCACTGCAGTTCCCAAATGTTGATGAACAAATATAAACATTTATTTGATTCTATTACACAAAATTATATATTGGTTAAATATTCACATCAGTGCATCTTTTGTGATGAAGTTTTCATTTTTCTGATCTTTAAGTTCATTTCCTAGTTTTCTAAGAAATATTTCCACATTTCAAGAGTGGCCATTTTAATTCTCTCATGAATGTGCACAAGTGGTCTCACTTACTGAAGTTATTATGCAAATTCCCGTGACCACATAAGTGACTGAAACACTTCCCTCCATTTGGTTTGGACTATTCAAAATTCATGTCCAAAGGAGCCATCCTAAGCAGGTCTACTTGGAAGTCAGTTCCATTTTAGTTAATGGGGCTTTTCCCCAGAAAGGTGTTCTTAGTCCAAGTGGCTCTCAGCAGTGGCAAAGCTGCTTGCTCAGGTTATGAATAAAATGAAACACGTTGACACGAATCTGTGTGACCTTGTGACCTGCCTTGAGCCTGTTCGTGGGGAGAGTGGGATAGAAATAAAATAAAATTAAAATAAATAAATAAAATAAAAAAGTTTTCTACTCAGTGCTATAACATCAGCAGTATGCAAAATATGTCTGAAAGGACAGACAGGCCAAGGGCAGGAAAACGAAAACTATTATTAGTGGAAATCAGATCATTTCTTGGATTCTTCCTCTACAGGTTCTTCTTCTAAGGAGGCAAAATTTCTATTTTTCTTCTGTGCTTGGTATCCACTACTTTCCAGATTCATTCTGATAACCTCCTAGGGCCAAATTAGATGCCACATTTTTTTTTACAGTGGACCTGACTCTCCATAGCCGCATGGCAACTGTGCAAAATGTCTCCTTTAAAAAACAAGGGATAGCTCAGTTCCGCTTAGAACAGTGCAGTGAGGGGGGAGGGATTCCTCCTGCCTCCCTCTACTGTTTTTGTCAGTGCTGGGGGGAGTTATTTCCCCCTTTGCCTACCCACCCCTCTAATGAAACACAACACAAGTTATGGGTCTAACTGGGACTTTATTTACATCCCAGCTGATTTGTATCTTTTATACCATTTAAGCACGGGTTGCATTGTGCTTGCGAAGCAGGCTTCCTAACAGGGCAAACCCACCCTGGCTCACAGCCAGGTCTGAAATCGTACTGGACCCTACTCATCATGGCCTGCACTCAAAGTGCATAGAGGAAATGGAGGAGCATATTCCTGTCCATGACTTCTAAGCCTTAAAGACTGTCATATGCTCCCCCAACCCTGAAGGGGCCCCCATGAGCCTCCTGGACTGCCAAGCCGCTAGGTACCCAGGGTGCTTGCCAGTGTTTCCTCTAAGCTGAGTTAGTGTGAGCGAGCTCATAGTTTTTTAGCCTCTGGCTCACACATTTTTGTCTCAGCTCAGGAAGGAGGGCTCCAGAGCCAACTAATTTATGCAGCAGCCAAATCGCTCACTCACAACTTTAATGCCAGTAGCTCACAAAGTAGGGTTTTTGCTCACAAGACTCCACAGCTTAGAGGGAGCATTGGTGCTTGCCATCTCGAATCTACCCCCTCAACCCATGCTTTCCCGCCTTCCCAGAAAGGGCCTAACCAGATTACCAGGCCTATTTATGCCCCATCCCCCCCGGACCATGTTAAGCAGGTGAAAAAAGGTCCTCTTGCAGCCAATTTGAGTGAGACCCCAAAAATTCCTGCTCAGCCCCCAAACCGGTGACTGGCTAATTCCACATGGTTGCAAACAGAGGGTGAGTGGGCTCATCTTTGGCTGGAATGATCAGGGAATAGTTGCCGTAGCTGGACCTGGCCAGCAAGCCATCCCTGACTGGTCAGCACTCCTGCATTGTGCCCTCATAGGCTCCCCCGCCCTTGTGATTCCATCCGAGGATGTGGGGGGGGTAGGCAAAATCTTGTGCTTGCATATGGGCAAGCACTGGTGTTTTACAGCTATACCTGCAGTATTCTGTCAATGTGCAGCTGCAAAAAGGAGGAAATACCCCCGCCCCGTATACTTTCAACCCAGGAAAACAGTGCTGGGGGAGGCAGTAGCCCCTTCTCCCCACCACAACAGGTCTGAGCCAAATCAGGTTCTCCCTCATTTTTAAATAGACATTCCCTGCAGCTGCTGTGTGGCTGAGGAGAAAGTGAATCAGCTCCAGAATTCCCCAGACCTGCCTTTTAAATAATCTATTGTCTAGTTTGGCCTTTAGGTATCATGTCCTGAAGTTCCTCTGTTTGCCTGACATTTCCTATTCTCAATTCATTGTTACAAGCTAGAACTTTGGAAATCTACAAAAGCAGAGGGAGAGAGGGCATAGCACAGAAATAAAAGAAAGGGCTTAATGGAATTATCTGAATGACTTGCTTCATGAAACTCAGAGTCTGTGTCCACACTGAAAGACCACCACTGAATAAGCAGGAATTGCAAACCAAGACCAAAACCAAAACACACACAAACAAACCCAAAGTGTAAGCTATCCTACAGAAACACTGTCAGTATTTCTTCCCTCTCATCGTCATGATCATGAAAGCAAAACAAGAAGGACAGAGACTTTTACAATAAGCAAATGTAGAAACATAGCTCTGTCAATAGTTAAAGAACAAAGCAATTCATTTGCTCAGAGCCTTTTCTAAGCCCTGTTGAGATGAACTATCATCTTGTTTCTACATATTTGGTGGTGTGAACAGGAAAAATCAATGCCTTGTTATTCTCAGCTCCATACTGTCAAGACATGTAACAGTTCTCCCCTTATTGAGACAAGTAGACAATTTTGGCATCTTTTGGTCCCACTGAAATGCAGATGACATCTGTAAAATAATTATTTGGCTTAGATATTTGCCAAGGGTGCATCTGTTGCATTGGCTCTGGTTGTTACATATTGTTCATTTCAAGCTAGAGAGAAATGCTGGATGAATGGTAGGTTAGGCTGTATTCCAAGTAAAATTTACTCCAAGATAAAACGGAGAAGAGAACAATGTAAGCTTGAGTCCCCATTGGGGAGAACTGAGTAAGTACTAAATACATTATGAAGAATGAGTTACCCACTGAGCAAAAGTCTGCAACTAAAATCTCATTTATCTTGCCTTAAATGCTGTTCCTCAATAGTAGGGTTTAGGGCTGCCAGACCCCTGGACTGGCGGGGTTTATCCACTTTTTGGGGCTTCAACCCATCTGCCGGCCAGTGATTCTTCTTGTGGGAAGGGCTTAGGGGGTCCTGGCAACCCTACTCAATAGACTAGGATGTTTCTTTCATTATTAGTTACAATAAGAAAACTAAAGAAATTCCCCATCTAAAAAACATATAATGAAAAAATCCCAAGATATTACTTTGTTTTGTTCTAGTTTCTTTCATTATTGCAGTCTCTGCCTCTATTGGTTTCAATTTTCAAAGGCATACAGGATTTTCCTAGAAAAAGCACAGGGGGGAGAGGGAAGTTCTTTCTAGACTGACTATAAACTGTAGCTACTAGGATTACATACATGTCTGAGATACTCTAATCTTGAAGGATATGTGGGGGACTTAGAATTCTCTTCTCTCCTCCCAATGCCTGCCCTGCTCTGCCAAATTTCCCCTTGTAGTCTGTGCACCACTACTTGCCCAATGTCCTCCAAACCTTATCTCTCGTTCAAGCAAATCTACCCCAAGGTTCTCCTGCTGCTGCCTGCCCAGTTGCCTTACCCTCTTGGTGCCACCAAATGCCCCTGCCTTGGCAGTCTGTCTCTTCCTTGTGCTACTGTTCTTCAAGCACAGTTGCTGCAGTGCTGTCTGTGGTACATACATAGTCTTTAATGTTAAACATGGATGCCTTTCATTGCCTCAAGAAAGGGTGAGCCTTTAGTCTGTATGTCTTAAATTTTGCAATGTGGGTGTCCTAGGGGAGTACTGCTATTCCCCTGAGTTTTATCCACTTTGGCTGGGAAAACCGTGAAGACATAAACCAAAGAAAAGAGGGGGCCTTCCAGTGAAATGAATGAAAAATAATGGGACAGAATTTTGAAAATCAAAAAATAATGAAAGAAACAATAATGAAATAAAACTATACAAAACAACAGAATAACAATACAGGCCCCTTTGGAATTAATAATAAAAATAAAAGAAACAAAACAAACTCCCATGCACAAGTTGAACACTCAATATATAGATTCAGGTAGATAGCCATGTTGGTCTGAAGCGATAGAACAAAGTCTGAGTCTAGTAGCATATGCCACTGGACTCAAACTTTACTCGGTATATAGGTTAGATAAGTGAACTGGCTAAACAGATATTTAAAAAATAAGGAGCTTAGATCCCTGAAAGATATACCTTTAAAGGACAGTGGTATGTATTGGTAGGTAAGCATTTAGACACCCTGAAATGGGAGACTCCAACACTTGCCAATAACAGAAAGCAGAACAAAATTGTACTAAACTTAACTAACTGTACACCCTAGCCCCAGCACCCATCTGGTGCTTTCCCTGGTACATACTGATATAAATTGTCCAAATTCAAAGGTATATTAATACCAAGGTGTCTCCATTGTGTAGAAACCTGTTTAAAAGGAAAGTGTTTAGCCAAGCCCACTAGATCTTGATTGGTTAAGCATATGGGAAATAGTTCAGATTTAGAATAGTTTATTGAAAAGCCTGATATAAGCCCAAAATTGTGAATTTGTTGAATCAAGGGTTTCAGTGAGATTAAAAGGTTTTGTACATAATAAATAGCATCATCAGTAAAGAGACTCATTTTACATAAATAAGAATGAATAAGGATCAACTAAAGGATCAACACGTATTGCATGGGCCAATGGTTCCAAAGATATAGCAAATAATATAGGGGAAAGGGGGCATCCCTGTCAAGTACCTCTCTGCAAATGCAGGTCTGGAGAACGATAGTGATTAACAGAAAGTTGAGCTTTAGGGTCTTTATGGATCGCTTGAAGTTTGGACCCAAATTCATAAGTTGTAATACTTCCATAAGATAACTAGGCTCTACCCTGTCAAACGCTTTCTCTGTGTCCATTGCAGATTTAACCTTGTTAATTTGACAGTGTTCTATAATATTTAAGGTTTTTCTAATATTGTCAGTTATATTACATCCTGGCATGAAGCCAGCTTGATCTTTATGTACATATTTCATAATAATCTTGTTCAGTCTAGATGCAAGGATGGAAGAAAAAAATTAAAATCTGAATTCAAAATGGATATAGGTCGATAAGAAGCAGGTAGTAAAGGGTCCTTACCAGGTTTTGGAATAACAACCACCCTTGCCTCTGTCCATGAATCAGGCATGGAGCCTGTATGTAAAGCATGATGCATGGTAAAAACCATGCATCATGCTTTACATACAGGCTCCATGCCTGATATGTGAGCACCTCCTAAAAAGGAGGTGCTCACCTAACTCAGATCTAAATATTTTATAAAATTCGGTCAGGTACCCATCTCTACCTGGGGCTTTGTTATTTTTCATATTTGAAATAGTATCCATAAGTTCCTTTGATGTAATAGATTGTTCTAAAAATTCCCTATGGTCATGAGTTAGTTTGTTATTGTACTGAATAGAGTTTAAATATTGATGGATATCTGATTTTGCCGGATTGCTAGATGTATATAACTTTGAGTAGAAGTCTGAAAATACTGGTTATGTTTTTAGGTGTTATTTGAATATTATTCTTACCATCTCAAAGTGCAAAAATCAGAGAAGAAGAGGGTTTTTTTTGTTACTCTATGCTTTAAAATCTTAATAGATTTCAGTGTTTTGGTAATGTATTTTTGCTTCAAAATTAAAAATTGTCTTTGGATATGTGAGGTTTCCATAAGGTCCAGTTTTTTTCTTTCTTGCTGAAGTTGTTTGAACGTTTTTTTACCTCCATATCTCATATGCCTTAGTTCTAGAGTTTTGATTTTAGATTGTAAGTCACTGATAACTTTTTGTCTGTTTTTCTTGTAGGAGGAAGCCAAAGATATTAAATGACCCCTCGTGAAAGCCTTAAAGGCATCCCAAATAGTTGTTTGTGAAACTACGCAGTCAGCATTGTGTTTAAAGTATTCTGAAGTCTTACTCTTAATTTCTTCACAAATGACCTCGTTCTGCAATAAAAGACTATTTAAAGTCCAAACAAAACCTCTGTTGACATTTTGTTGTTCTACTAACCTACATGAATCCCAAGAATGGTCTGAGAGAATGCATGGACCAATTTCTGTCATATCTATTTTAGAAATAAGAACTTTGGAAACCAAAATAAAATCAATGCGTGTGTACACCTGGTGTCTCAGAGAGTAATAAGTATAGTGTCTATTACCTGGGTTTTTTACTCTCCAGATATCTGCTAGATCAAAAAAATAAAAAACATTATCAAGTTCAGTTATTTTCCAATGTTTCTTTTTATGAAGCAAGGTATTATGAGTCTTGTCAATATTTGGGTTGACAGTGTGATTTAAGTCAGCCCCTATAATTATTTCTCCTTGCTTGAATTTCATAAGCTTTTTCAGTGTCACTTTTTAAAAAAGATATTTGATCAACATTAGGGGCGTAAATCTTTGTATTTCTTTCTCTGTTGTCTTATTTCAAAGGGAATATCTTTCAAAATCCGAATGGTACTGTCCCCAATTTTCAGAGGTGTCCCCGCCGTCGCTCTTAGAATGCAATCCCTCACATGTCTCTTCGAGAATCTCATTACAATCTCATTACAATGGAGTAGGCTCTATAAACCACATCCATTTCGCTCATAAGATAGTCAGCCTTCAAATCTGTCACTGGGGCCAATGCTTCGCTCATCATATGGTTCAGATTCTCTCCTTTGCTCTCTGAGACACCCTGGAAGCGAAGAACCAGGTTTGCCTTTTTCATTTGTAATTGTAAAAGCTGTTCTTCTGTTGAACTTTGCTTTTTTTTCCAGTTTATGCACCTTTTTCTTCACCTTTTGAGTAGTGGCGTCAACCTCCTTCACTTTCTCTGCTGTTTGATCCAAGATTTTAAGAGTCTCATTGAGTTGTGTCTGCTGGGTGGAAATACACTGATTCATTTTTGACAGCTGCTCCTGGAGATTAGTCATCTGCTCCAGCAGGGGGCGAAGGGACTTAGCCATCGTTTTAGCCAACTCGGTGGTTGCTTCCGGTCATGGACTCAAAGTTAGTTTTGTTTTTGCAAGTTTCTCCTTCTCCGTCCTCTTCCCCACCATTTTGCCGATTTATCTTCGCCAAACTTTTAAAAGTCTCTGGATTTGCACTCATGCGCTCACACACTCCTTGGTAAGTCTTCCCCAACAGTTTTGCCGCTTTTTCTTCTGCTCCCCCCCCCCGGCTCACTTAGAAAATTTTGCATATGGGAGGGGCCCCTCCCCCACTCGCTTCAGTCTCTAGCCCTTGGGGTTTGGGGGAGCTTTCCTTTTTAACTTAGCAAACCGCTCTGATCTGACTCACATTTATTGTCGGCCATCCAACCTCACTTTACTTTCTTTTTCAGTCGCTCGATCTCCCGCACGTGTCCCGGTTAGAGTCACTAGCTCCGTACGGACACTCGACAGAGGGACCATGGGGACGGAGAGGCGCCTCGATTCTCCAGCATCGCGCTGGTGAAGAGGTGACCTCTCAGAAGTCCCTTGGCCAGGGGTCTTTTGCCAGACTCCTGGGGGTGTGCGATGCATCACCCTCCCTCCCTTCTGCCTGTGCGCAGCTTCGGCCCCAGGAGGTCTGGGAGGTGTGACTGCTCAGTGCGCTGCCATCAACTGGAACCCGACATCGACTGGAACTGACGCAATGGTAATAGGATCTCCTTGTATTTCTCCCTGTATAAATATATATCGCCCTTTAGAATCTATTTCTGTTTTCTTACATTGGAAGGGAACATTTTTAGATATCAAAATAACAGTTCCCTTAGCCTTAGAAGAGCCAGGGGCTTGAAATTGTTGTTGGAACCATTTCATCCTTAGAATTGGTTTGTCTGAAGTTTTTATATGGGTCTCTTGGAGACAAAGAATATTGACTTTTTCCTTAGCCCATAGGTTTGAGGCTCTCTTTAATTTAATTTTGTTATTTAGGCGTCAAGTGTTCCAAGTTGAGATTTTAATTTGTTGCATCATGAAATCTTAATAAAGCGCCAAACTGCAGTTCCTAAATACAATTATCACTTTGCTGAACAAAAACAATAATAAACTTTAACCACACTTGACTAAAAAATAATAATTTAACTTTAACTATTGCCAGTAGCCTGGCTAAACCTACTGAACTCTAAACTCCTACTCTTAGTAGAGTGCCCAGTCTTATTCTACTAAGATCTTGTCCTATCTATGACTACCGTAATAAAATAAAAAAAATTGAAGAACCATAACCCCTCAAAAGGCTTTGCATATAGGTGATTGACCTATTATAGGCCAATTCAAAGGAGTGCACAATCTTGTCACTCCAGCTAGATACACACAACAAAAAATCTAGGTGGGGTTGTACCCTGTAATGTAGTATGTTATAAAGTTCAACCTTCCCCTCCACCCCTATAATTCAAACGTTATAATAACTCAGCACTCAATAGTATACATTCTATATATGTATATATATTAAAAAGACCAAAATGTAAAACTGTATTTTCCTTCCATAAATCGTTAAGAAAAACATGTATGAAACCACCTTTCAAACCTAAGTGTCCCGTAACCATTTCAAGTTTGAAATTTAATAAGGATTAGTGAATTCAATATCTATTATTTAACCTAAACATTCAAAATAGCTTGTACTCTAACACCATTACTAAGTTGTTCTCTGTAGTTTAAGGCTGAAAAATATAGTGCTTTACAACTGCAAAGGTGCAATAAAAGCTACTTTAACTATATGAATAGCACTCATCAATGTATTTAATTGTAGACGTTCATTCTACCAGCATTTCCTCTTCTTCTCTTTTAGAAAGTTTTATTCCCATAGCATGTAGCAGTGCTTTCCCAGATACTCCATCTGAAGCTTGATACTGAAGACCATTCTTGAAGACATTAATGTCAGATGTTGGAGACCATCGAAAACGAATTTTGGCCTCATTTAGTTTAGCTGTAACTTTCCTGAGTCTACGTCGTTTTTCCAGGGCTTCTGGAGCTAGATCCAGCAGAACCATAATTTTTTAATCCTTAAAAGTCAAAGTTCCTTTCTGTCTAGCAGCCTTTAGGACCTTGTCTCTAGAGTGTTGATAGACAAATTGGACCAGGATGTCTCAAGGTCTGTCTTTACGGGCCATCGCCAAGGGGCCAAGATGTTGTGCTTGCGCAAGCGCTGGTGCGACTCCTTCAAGTTCGAGAGTTTTCGCAAACCATCCCAACATAAATACAGCCAAATCCGTGGATTCCTCTGCCCCCTCCTCAAACCTGCAGAATTTTAAGTTGTATTGTCGCCATTTATTTTCAAGTACAGCTGTTCTAGTAAGCATAGCATGATCTGAGGATTGCAAGGTTCTTACTTCATCTTGGAGGGTGAGCGCCATTTCTGCCGTGTTTCCAGCTACCTTGGCTGCCTCTTTGATTTCTTTGGCCATATCTTGTAAAGAGTTTTGAATGGGTTGCAAAAGCTTTGTTACTAAAGTTGACATCGAGTTAAGTATGTCTTGTTTTAACTCGGTGAGGTACCGATGGGTTATAGGGTCGTAATTTTGGTCTTGGATATCATCTGCCATCATTTTAGGTGTCGCTGGCAAGGACGGGGCTGAGGGCGTAGATGGAATTATCGGAGAAAAGTAAGTACGTACCGATGCCTTGTCTGCTCAATTTTTTTCAGCAATAGACCCAGACGATTTTCTGATTTTTTTTCCAGCATGAAAGTGCTGAGTATCGATTTCAGGTAGAAATAGGGGAGAAGGGGTTGGGAGCACAGAAACTACACATCCGCCATGTGCCACTGGCTCTGCCCACCTCCTCTAGAGCCAACTTGAAGAGCTGGAAGGCAGGCATCTGCTCTCTGGTCTGGGGTATCTCTGCTCCCCCGTGGGGTCTGGTCACCTTCCAGGCATGGCACTAATCCTGTATCATCATGACCTAAACTTCCTGTTGTTGCACCATTGAATCTTGCATTAACTTGTCCTATTGCTCCACCAGCCACTGACCAAACTGAGCAAAGTTGAAGGCTCCAGTGGCTCCAGTCACCTCCTATATGATTTCTGGAGGGGGTGCAACCTGGCCAGAGCAATCAAGGGATGACTGGGCTTCCAGCCTGGTAGAGGAGGGAGATGAGGATGAGGACAGGTTGTTATCCCTGAATGGGCCACCAACTTGTAAGGGCCTGGGGGTTCTGGGTCCAAGCTTGGTGAGTCAGGGTCCTCCAGGGTGTGACTTTTAGCAAGCTGGCTTGGCTCTGGCCTCAGCACAGGGAAGGGGGATTAAAGGCACCCTGTTCCCTCTCCCCCGCTCATGGTAGCCCAGTCACTCTCCCAGAATCTCTGGGTCTCTCCTGCACTCTTCCTCCCCAGTCTGTCCCCCACCTGCTACTTAAGTCCTCTCCCTCAGGCCAGGATGCCACCAGGCTCTCCCATCCTCCCTCCCTGTAATGGACATCCCTAATGGAGCCCCCACCCCACCCTTCTTTCCTGCCAGCATGCCAGCCACTGCCAGTGTTCCTGTTTGCCACTTCCTCCCCACTGCCACCATCAGCTTCCTCTGTGCTCTGCCACAGCTCAAGAGAGGAGGGGCACACATGCCTCCCTCCTGCATTGAGCTAGGGATGCTCCAGCGGCGTTGGCAACCACCTTCCACTCCCTGGAGTTTCACCGTCCACTTCCTCTTCCAGGAGTCATCTGGACTCCTTCTCTGCTAGTAAGTGTGGGGTGCGGTTGCTGCCCCTGGATAACAATCCTTAAGGTATATTGGTCCCAGGTTGTTGAGGGGTTTAAAGGTCAATTCCAGAGCCTTGAACTGAGCCTGGAAGCAAGTTGAAAGCTAGTGTAAGTGGAACAAGACTGGAGTGATATGTTCCTGTTGACCTATTCCAGTCAACACTCTACCCACAGCATTCTATACCAACTATAGCTTCCAGACAGTTTTCAGGGGCAGCCCCATGTAGAGTGCATTGCTGTAATCTAATCCAGATGTTACCAGGGCATGCACCACAGTCCTTTCTGTCCAGGAAAGGCTGGAAGTGACTCATCAACTTCAGCTGGAAAAAGGCACCCCTGGCTGCTGCTGCTACCTGTTTATCTAGCAGGATGTTCAGGTCCAGGAGCACCCCCAAACTATGAACCTGCTCCTTTATGGGAAGTAAACCCCACGCAGACCAGGGGATAATGGGAGTATGCCCCTTTTGAATCTACAAAACAAAATGTAAACAGTAATTTTAAAATTTTACATCCCCATTTTAAATTGTGTCTCAATAACGTAGCATTTCCAAAAACTAGAAGACTGTTTTGTATACGTTTATAACAGGAATATGTACCTCATCATGGGGTTTGCTTTCAGAGGACACTTCATATGGCAACTGGATTTATTGCTTGTCTTGCATGAGACAAGCTAATGGAGTTCTTTGATGACATTTTGGTTCCCGGGGTCTCTGGCCTGAAGCTAGAGAAAGCATTTGGGGGTGTATATACTTCAATCATTATTTGACATCTTTTGCTAAAGGTATGGTAGCTGCAGTGGCTTGTCTTATGGTTTCAATTAAATAGTCTTGTTCATATTTGGGCAATAAATATGTGACGCTTGCATAGCTGAAACATCTTCCCTAAATGGTATGTGTGCCTGGATTAGAAGTGGACATGGTGTCTGCCAGCTTGCTTCACTGTATCCTTCAGTCAATGCTGTATGGATGGATACGTACTGCCACATGTTTACTGAGATTTAGGGAAACCAACGTTGCCCTTCCTCCAAAGAAGTAATGTATTTTGAGGGTGAGAAGCCAAGTTAGGTGCTTAAAGGGATTAATGATAGCCAGGAGTTCCTTTAAATCAGGAAATGAGATGTTTGGCAAGGATGAAGGCATGTGTATTCGTATATGTGCCTTGCAGACAGAATTAGGGATGCTATAGCACCTGCTGGTTTGGCTCACATTCTGTTCACCGGTCACAAACAAGGTACTAATTTTTCATCAATCAGTTTTGCTGTTCATGAACTGTTCAAGCCTGTTGGATTATTTTTCACGAATTCAAACAGTACAGCACAGTAAATGCAATCAGCAGTATTTCATGAATGTGCACCCTCATATACCCCAAAGAGAGTTCTACATCTCCCACTCCACCCCCAGACCTGTTGCACATTTTTGCACAGCCTTATGTGAGTCATAACCCCCCCACACACACACATATGCACACACACATTATCAGTTAATAAACCTGTTCTGACTATCCATGACTCTTAGAATCAATTTCACCAAAAGCACAGATACAAAGCTCCTGCAAGGCAAGAAAGCAATACCCCATCATTACAGTTACAGCTGCAAAGCTGTTCTGCATCTGATTGAGGCAAATGGCAGGCACATGGTCAACTCCAAGGCTTGGTTTATAGGCATAAACTGGTGGGGGTGGGGGGGAGCTTGGGCCTTCCCTGAATTTTTCCAGGGAGGACTGAGCCTCCCCTGGCCAACTAGTGCCTGGTAATATTGAGTTTAAAACTTTCCTTTGGTTTCACTTTTTTCCTTCCAGGCTCACTTTCTTACAAATGCTAATTGAGCTAGCAGGATAGACAATGGGATTGTTAAACATCCCCCTTCTACCCCCCTCTCTTCTCCCAGCAGGGAGGTGTCTTTAGGAAGACAGATCTCTGCCTTTACCTCAGTGGCAAAAAAGATTTGATAACATTCCTTGCCACAGAAAGAAAAATTCTCCTGCAGCTGAATCCATCAGGAGAGAAAGACCTCTCATCTGAGGTCCAGGGAAGGTGACCATTTTTGTCTATCAACTGGCATAGAAATCTGAAGGGCACTTGATATTGTAAACAGTAAGATCTGCAAGGGTTTCTGGTTGTATCTTTGCACTCCCTAGATTAATAACTAAGGTTTTTGATATCCAGAACATATCAATCCTTGAATATGTTTGGTGTCACTCTCCTTCTCCCCCCCCCACAGGCCTTCCTCTCCAGCTGTCTGCAGCCTCTTCCCCTCCCTCCCTTGCCACCTGCCCCCCAGCAGACACCCGTCGGCTCTTCTGCAAGGAGCAGCCCATTGCAGGTGGGTGGCTGTGCCTGCCTGTTGGCTGTGTGCAGCTGGCTGAGGCAGCACTTCCCCTGTCCCCATGCCGGCCACTCCGATGGGTGACCCCTGGGGTGCCTAGATTGATGTGGGCAGGGGAGGGGAGGGAAGGTCAGCTCGGCTGGGCTGCCAGCGGAGGGCGGGGCAAGAGGCCACCTGACCCTCCACTCCAGACTGCTCAGCACTGCTTGAGTGGCCGCAAGTGAGCGGAACTTTCCTTTTGTTGTGGTGGCGGCTTTCACCTTTGTCCGGCTCCTTCTGGGGAGGGACACAAGAGGCAAAAGTGGCCGAGAAGCGCAGGGGGGAGGCAGTGGCAAGTCCCAGGAGCTGTCAACCATGTCAGGGCAAAGCCAGGTAAGACCAGCGGGGTGCAGGCGCGCAGACTGGTGGGGCGGCAGGCAGGCCAGAGTGGCACAGCGCCATTGGCGCCCTCGTCAATCCGGCGCCCTGGGAATGTGCACTCTGTAAATGTTCATGCTCTTCATTTTGCTGTTACTTAAAATGGTGTGGTACAGTTTCAAAGGGGCAACCAACTGTGATGTACTAAAAGGAATATCAGGATTACCCATTGGAAACAATGGGAGAGGCTTGAAGATAATGGGAGCCAGGAAAGCCAATTGACTTGCATGGGCTCCACTGAAATACATTGCAGCACAAAAAAAGTTGCAAAGAAAATGTGGAATAGTTTTTCCATTAAGGTCTTTGGGCCCAAATAGGCTACTCTAGGATTGGAATGACAGCCCCCAGAGTGGAAAGACAGTCCCTAGGAATAGAATCTGTGCTCTTGGACTAAAATGACACACACACCCCAGAGTGGAATGATGGATCCTAGGAAGACAGTCTGTGCTCTGGGTCTGGAATGACAGGTCACAGAGTGGAATGACAGTCCCTGGGAATAGGCTCAGTGCTATGGGATTGGAATGACAGGTTGCAAAGTGGAATGACAGCCCCTGAGAGTAGCAGAGGTGTTCTGGGACTGGAATGATAGCCCCCAGAGTGGAATGACAGCCTATGGAAGTAGCAGAGGTGTTCTGTGACTGGAATGACAGCCCGCAGAGTGGAATGACAGCCCCTGAGAGTAGCAGAGGTGTTTGTCATGGCAGGACCAGGGGGCGTGACGCAAGCAAGCAAAAGTGCGGGAACAGTCCGAGGTCAAGCCGGGCAAATCAGGTAGCAAGGTTCAAGCAGGTTTAGATCACAGTCCAAAAGCAGGGTCAGACATACCAAAGTTTCAAGTCCATAAATCACAACGATACCAGAGGAGTCAGAGATGAACGCAGGGTCAACAAAGCCGAAGGTCAAAAGCCGAGGATCAAGCCGAGAAGAATTCCACAAGGTCTGGAGCAGAGATGCAAGGATTCAGGTCCTGAACAAACGACGTTGCCAGCACAAATGACTGCTGGCAACAGACTTGCATATATACAGTGCTAGCTAATCAACTCATTAGCTAGCCAGGAGTGAGGACAGGATCCTGTCAGTAATCAGGGCTAAGAGATCTTCTGGCACGCATGCGTGCATTCTGCCTTCGCTCTCTCAGCTGTTGTCTTCTTACATTCCTGAGCCTGGTTACAGGTGGAGGCGAGTCTGATGATGAATTACTGGGCTGCAGCAGAGACTGATCCCTTGCAGGTGTTCCCTGGGAGGCTCTATCCTCCTCACCACTTAGATAGCTTTCAGCTACAGGATCCAGTCTTTGCCTTTCTGCTGCAGTACTGTCCTCAGGAGCCTGTAAGTCCACAGGATCCTGGCTAGCAGGTGCCTCCTCAGGGGCATCAGCAAGGGCAGGCATGACATCAGCAGGGGCAGGCATGACAGTGTTCTGGGACTGGAATGACATCCCTCAGAGTGGAATGATAGTCCCAGAATGCTTCTGCAAGTCCCAGGAGTTGTCATTCCAGTGCCAGAAGATTGCTACTACTCTGAACACTGTACATTGCTCAGAAACTGAATGCACAGCAACTATTCTGTATTCTGCCCTGGCTCAGAGACTCCAGCCATGCATTTACCAAATGAAGGCATCTGTGATGCCACAATTTAATAAATTTCAGTACAAAGTCACCCTTATGAATAAGGCAGAAACAAAACTCCTGTAAATGCATGTCCAGGAAAACTTTTAAAATGTTCCCCTACAGGCTTTTTTGTGTTGCCTCTCTTACTGTCAAATTTGTGACCATTAGTTTTTCCAATGCACATGATATGTATATTTTCAGATCTTAAACTGACTATTCTGAAAGTGAATTTCAAAAACAGGAGACAGCAGGAGACTCCTGAGATACCACTATAACTACTGGCCAACTCCCACCTTTTCCTGGGTATAGCCCAGCCCAGGGGCATTGCTGGGGAGGTTCCCAGCCCCCCCTAAATTTCTGGGGAGCTCCTCCCTAAATCCCACATGGCTCCACCTACATAGTGACAATGGCCTGTGACATCACTGGCCCCTCCCTATGATGTCAGTGTGCCCCAGCCCCCCCTGAGAAAATGGAAAGTCTATGCCCCTGACTTGATTCCTTAATCAGAACATGTACATCCTTTTCAAATGAAATACATGCTATCTATATACAATAGTGAAGTCAGATCTGAGGATACTTAAATCTGGTGATTGGAGCTGTGAATGGGCAAGTCAAATCTTTCTACAATACTGGAAAATGCCCTAGGTTTGCAAAAAAAGTTAAAAACTCCCAAAATCATGGGGGTGGGGGTAAAAAACCCAAAATGGTAAAAGGAGCACCTGTAGCTTAAAGTCTGAAGAGGGCACGGATTGGGGAGGGGAAAGGCCGGATATTATGCTATGGAGTCCACCCTATAAAGCAGCCAGTTTCTTTAGGGGGAGAGATCTGTGTTGCCTGGAGATCAGTTTCAATACTAGAAGATCTGCAGGTCCCATCTGGAGGCTGGCAAACTTGGGCCTAGAAGCAACATATGGGTGACTTGATGCCACCCTACTTGCATGACTTAACTAGGCCTGGCTGCTTGTTACTGTTCAGCAGTACAAAGTGAAATGCTGCATAAGTTCACACAAAGAAATTAATGCTGAAATCCAACTTCCATGTTGTTTATAATTCTTGTATTTCAACAGGTGGACATCATCCAGACACCAGAGTGTCAACAAGATGTACAGAACGGGACGAACTTCTCGAGTTTTGCCGTTCGTTTCGAGAACAATCTTTATCAAACTTCAATTTCCAGTGGTCCTTTCACAGTCTAATTCACCAATAAGGTATCCAAACATTCAGGAAGGCTTCTAACAGCTCTTATCACCAACCATTATTATTTCACTGTGGACAGTAAGTCTGTTCAGCAGTAGCCAGTCTATGAAATCCAGTGTGCTGTAGTGATTTAAGCTTCAGAGCAGGGTCTGTGAGACCCAGGTTCAAATCCACATCTTGCTATGGAAGCTCACTGGGTGATTTTGGACTAGTCATGTACTTTCAGCCTAACCTACCGCACAGGGTTGTTGTGCAGATAAAAAGGAGGAGAGGAGAATAATGTACAATGCTTTGGACGCCACTGTGGAGAAAGGTGGAATATACATGAAGAAAATAAATAATAAAAATAACTGAAGGTGGGAGGGGGCAGATATAACGTAGGCTGGTGGGTGGCTGAGAATAGAATGAAGCAGGGAAAGGGAAGAGGATATGGGGCTTGCCAGGAGGAGAAATAAAGGAAATAGCATGGGGAGGGGGATACAGGGGAAAGGGAGGTGCCACCACACAAGTCCTTGAGGATTCCCTAGCATGCAGTTGGTAGGATTGCCAGGTCTCTTTCTTCCTCTGGTGGGGGAATTTGGGGGACATTCTGGGGGTTCGTGGGGACATTGAGTGATGTCCCCAATATAATGATTTCACCCGGAAGTGACATCATCACGATGGAGACATCATGTGGGGATGCTCTGGTATTTGGGTGAAACTCTATGGTTTTTCACCCTCAAAACCATAGAGTTTGCCCAAATACCAGAGCATCTCCATGCGACATTTCTGATGCAATGACATCACTTCTGGGTGACATCATCACACAACCTCCCCGTTTTAGAGGAGGGGTTTCCACCGCCTGCCAGCTGTTCCATGGCAGAAGGAAGCCCCGAAACTGGGGGATACCCAGCCTGGACCTGGGGGCTGGCAACCCTAGCAATTGGGCTGGCATCATACAAATGGGCCACAGTTTTCTTAGGCAGAGACTGCTGGGGGTTGGGGGGTACAGATAAAGGTAGGTTGGCTGATGGGTGTGAATGAGACCAGGGTTGCAGTTTCAGGTTAGGAAATTCTTAGAGATTTGGAGGGTGGAGACTGGGTAGAGTGGAGTTTGAGAAGGAGAGGGACCTCAGAGGGGTACAGTGCCATAGACTCTTCCCTCCAAAGCAGCCCCTTCCTCCAGGGGAACTAGGGTTCCTCCAAGTGAGGCCCAGAGATCTCTTGGAATCACAATGGATCCCCCAACTATAGAGATCAGTTCCCCCTTAGGGTTGCCAGCTCTAGTTTGGGAAACTCCTGGAGATTTGGGGGTGGAGCCTTGGGAGGGTAAGGTTTGGGTAGGGAAGCAACCTCATCAGGGTATAATGGTATGGACTCCAGCCTCCATAGCAGCCGTTTTCTCCAGGGAAACTGATCTCTGTCATCTGGGAAGAAGTTGTGATTCTGGATGATCTCCAACCCCCACATGGAGACTGGCAACCCTAGGAGGAGAGAGAGAAGCAGGAAAAGGGGAGAATCTATGGGGACTTTCAGGAAAAGGCAAAGCTGAAATAGTGTGGGGGGAATGAGATGCCTCCCACAAGTCCTTGGTGGGTTCCTGCTTGTCAATAGTATAAATAAAGGAAAGGGGAGAAAAGCAACCGGGGCAGCAATGCTGAATTGAGTAAACTGCTGGGAAGAAGAGTATTTAGAAACTCCTGTTGCACCCCTCTGCCTCACACTAATCCTCTCCTCAGCTAGAAGCTATCAACAGCTGATTTACATATGGCTGCCAACTCTAGCTTGAAAAAAATTCCTGGAGATTTGAGGGGGTGAATCAGGAGAGCAGAGTTTGGCAGGGCAGGGAGCTTAGTCTGCTCTTACGATACCGTAATCTCTGTAGTCTGGAGATCAATTGTAATTCTGGAAGAACTCCATACCCCACCTTGAGGGTGGTAATCATTGATTCACTGATGAGATGGGGGTGGGGAGGGAATCACAGACATGTAAATCCACTCTAACTTGTTTCCTTAGGAAGTCTGTTTTTACCTCTTCTTTCCTCAGCAATATATATTTTAATGGACAATTAGTTGACTAATCAAGGTTTCTTTATAACTCTTCAAGCAATAGAAATCAACCCTAGTAGTTAGTGTTCTAAAGAAACTGAAGAGTTAAAGGGCTACAAGAACAGTTCAAGGAATTTTATTGATTCTCGTATACAGTGAAAAACCAGCAGCCATATCTACATGATATTTAAAAGTTAGTGGGGGAATACATAAAACTTGGAAGCAGGTGAAATTCTTCTGCCAAAACATACAAAGGATTGTCACAGTACATTTCAGCATAAAATAATTATTTACAGATGACAAAGTTAAAGGCAGTAAAGCAGTAAGGCCCAATGTTCTGCCAAGATGTCTTGGATGTATGTATCAGTGAGGCTATATAAACCAAAGAAATATTTGCTCTGGGGCAAAGGACGACAGAGGTAAATCTAGTTGCTTACATCAAATTTTTTTAGTATAACTAGCACAGAATCAGGATTGTATTGTCATAAGGGATTGGGGTACATATGGTAACTTCATGCAGACCTTTAGATTGTAGGGAGAGCAATGCACTGTATATGGAAGTAATTCCCATTTTCTGGCAATATCTCCCTCTAACATCCAGCTGTATGGAATTTTCAGATATTGTACATCTCACACCCTATAGAGCCTCTTGACCTATAGATTTCAAAGAGAGAGAATGCCCATTTTATAGGGAGAGGAAGTCTGTGATCAGTCCAGTCAGGGGATGTGCTCTGGATTGGTTTAAATAATTCCTTACATAGTGGACTGAAAGGTGTTATCCTTGGAGACCAGTAGTCATCAGTGTGGGATTTGTCCTGCGGGATTCTTCAGGCTGGTCCTATCCCCCCATACTTTTCAATCTCTATGTAAAATCTAGGGTTGCCAAGTGAGAATTGAGCCGCAGCCGCTTGCGGCTGGAGCACGGACACGCCGGGTGCAGGTCCACGACCATCCGAGGGAAAATCATAGAGTTTTCCCTCGGATGACCGTGGCCCCGCCCCCAGTGTACCCGGCGTGGTCGCGTCACTTCCGGGTGATGTGCACTTCGGGGTGGAGTCCCCCCCGGGGCCCGATCCACCAGCGGCGGGGAACGGGCCTCTGGGGCAGGGGTTTCCCTGCCCGCGGGGGACTTGGCAAGCCTAGTAAAATCCCTTAGGAGGAAATCATTTGTCGTCTTGGAATTAAGTGTTATCAATATGTGATGACACTCATGTCTGTATCTCTGTATCCCATTCTCCTGGTGATATGGTAATGAACCACTGCCTGACTGCCGTGGTTAAATGGCTATGGGCAAATAAATAGAATTTGAACCCAAAACTGAGGTAACGGTGGTTGAGAAAGATGAGGTGTTGAAGGACATTGTGCTTTTCACCTCTGATGGGGTTCAGGTGATCCTTGCTGCCTAGGGGTTATACTGAATCCCAAATTACTGCTGGAGATTCAAGTTAATGCCAGTGGAAAAAACACCTTTGGTCAGTTTACTGGGCCAATCTGGCTGCCTGGATCTATGCCACTGACGTAACATCAAGACTACACTGTTGTAATGCAGTTTACATGGGTCTGCCCTTGAAGTTCAGTTCAAGGTACTGGCTATCACATGCAAAGCCCTTCATGGCCTTTTACCCTCTTAACTACAGGACTGCCCTTTCCCCTATGCACTACTATTACAGCTTCACTTGTATGAGCAGTCCCATCTGTGGACACCACCCTGCAAATGGGCAAGATTAACAGTTGCCTGGGTACCTGTATTCTTTCTTGTGACCCACATTTTGTAGAATCCACTGCCTGAGGTAGTCAGAAATGCTCCTGCTTCTGTTATTCTGCAAACAATGTAAACGACATACATGATGTAAACAGAATTGTTCAGGAAGGCATCTTATAACAGTGATGGGCTAGATTATTTTAAAAAATGGGCCAGGAAGTGGTTTTATAAAAGGAATGGGAGTATATGAGAACAATACTAGTGTGTATAGTATATACCAGTGGTGGCAAACCTATGGCACGGGTGCCAGAGGTGGCACTCAGAGCCCTCTCTGTGGGCACGCGTGCCATCGCCCCAGCCAGGCCCAGACCATCATTAAAGTGTTGAATTCTCTGCCAAATAATTTTAAGTAAATGAAAGCATTTGGGATTGCTTTCCTTACTTTGTTTGGATCATCTTAAGTTAATGTATGAGTTGTTTTTTCTAAAGTAAAACCTCTGTATTCAGGTTAAATTGCCATGTTGGCACTTTGTGATAAATAAGTGGGTTTTGGGTTGCAGTTTGGGCACTCGGTCTCTAAAAGGTTCGCCATCACTGGTATACACTATCCATTTGCTTTATGTATATTCTTATTCTCACTGCTTTGTTTTTATACATTATAATATCATTTTCTGCATTGTTTAACATATTATGCTTTGGTTGCAATCCTAAAGACACTTCCTGGGAGTAAAGCCCATTGACTTCCTTCCGAGTAGACTTTTTTAGGATTGCTCCCTTTGTTTCAGACCGCTGTTTCAGATTTTATTACATTGCTTATCAGCTATCTCATCCTACTGATTGCTTCGACTTACACTGTGAAATATGTTGTGAGTCTGAGTGAGAAAGGCTAACAGTAAATAAAAAAATAAATCAAATCACATGGTGGAGTGAAAACTGAGGCTTGCATTCAGAACCCAAGAAAGTAGGAAACATGACAGTGCAGGCACAAATATATAGATAATGGATAAAATACCATCAGGCACCATGTTTAGTAGGATTATGGCATCATCTCTAGACTGGGCAATGAGTGATTGGATGAGGGCACAACTGACAGTCACTATCCACTCTTTTAAGTGGATTCCTTTGAAGTGATAGGTTGTTCTTTTACTGAATGCATCTACTTGAGCTGCAATTTAAAGGGAGAATCAGATGCAAATGAAGAGAGGCTTTCCATCCTGTAAAGTACTGGGTTTGCCACATGTAGACTCAGACTATGACATGCGTTCAGACGCATTTATTGTACTTCACACACAAGACTGAAAAACTAGCCCTGCAAGGGCCAACTATATACACCCCACCCGGCACACCCAGGGTCCCATTTGGAGGGTTTAAATTTCCCACCAGAGGGCCTATTGGTGGACAAAAGGTGGTCTAGGATCCCAGGTCCCCTTTGTGTTTAGGAACCAAGCTCCTTACTTTCACCATGGACCCCTGGTGGCAGTCCACATACATAACACACCTTTTACTCCCATTCCATCTGTGCAACAAAAAAATCAGATACATTTCTGCACCAGTTAGAAATAAGGGTTACACTGTTGTAGAGCTCATATGTTCAGGTGGTACAAGAACAAATGTGCTTCCTAAAAGATCCCTT
Organism: Gekko japonicus; assembly: GCF_001447785.1. Taxonomy (NCBI): domain Eukaryota; kingdom Metazoa; phylum Chordata; class Lepidosauria; order Squamata; family Gekkonidae; genus Gekko; species Gekko japonicus. Next base: position 264,861 of record NW_015165250.1, read on the forward strand.
CCAGAGGCAGACCAACAGTCATCCTTCGACTTCAGGGGAACATAGAAGAGCAATAGTGAATAGTAAAATCAGTAAAATTCTTATGAAATACACAACATGTCTCATTCACATGATGCCCCAAACAGAATGCAACACCGAAGTATGGAGTATACCTTTCACAAATGTACTTTCCTTGCAAGTGAAACTGCATGCAAAATTTCTGCCCCTTCAATGGACATGGCAAGGACTGCCAGGATGGGAACATAAAATTTGACAGTGAGATGGTTATATGTGGACATGCCACATGTGAAGACATGGGAGGGTGGTGCTTTTAAAAATACCAGGTAACAGTTGGGTTCAAAAGGACTGCAAAATGAAGGCTACAAGTGCACCTTTGTGGTGTGTCTGGAAGGCTGAATGCTTCTTTGCACCTGTAACATATAATGAGATGTAGCATACTGTCTCATTTGAAAGAAACCATATTTTTATTTCATATCTCAAAAAAGTCTCCATGCACCTTTTCACTTTTTGGTTTTCAAAACCAAAAATATGCTGAAAATGACAATAGTTATCAAACAGGTATCAATTCAGTGTTCAGCAATTAAAACATTATTTTAATAATATCAAAATGAAAATATATATTTTTTTCCTACAAAGCATTTAATACTCAGAAAATGGAAGAGGAAAGACTTCGAAAATGTAGTAACAATGGGCAAGCGTAAGCACAGTATTTTTAACTCAGTCTTAGCCATTAGAGTCAATGAGTGCTTGAGCATTCATTGCTGGACAAAATTACACAAAACATTTTTACCAACCTAATCTGGTTGGTAAACTGTGGCTCAGTGGTAGAATATCTGCTTGTCACGCAGAAAGTTTCACATTCAATCCCCAGCATCTCCAGTTATAAAGGACCAGATAGACTATGTGATATAAAACTTTGGAGATCTGCTGACCATTAGAGCAGAGAATACTGACCTTGACAGACCATTGGTCTGACTTAATATAAGGCATCTTCATGTGTTTCATTGGATACATTGACCTGGCTATGCTGCAATCAGCTGCAGTCTCTCTTAAAGGATTATAAATTTAGAGTCCAGTGGCACCTTTAAGACCAACAAAGGTTTATTCAAGGCATGAGCTTTTGTGTGTATTTAAATTCAATCTTAAATGGCTTTAAGACTCAGCTCTTAAGTCACAGCCACCACTGTATCTCATTTGTGAATGACTTTACAATCAAAGAGATGTGTGAAACGGCATGGTTTATGCTGTTTATTATCAATGTATATCATTCTCAACCTGATCCTATCTGTGGTTACTTAAATTAATGGATTGGGGCCAGGTGAAGAGAAGGAAAATTTTCCTACAAACTTGGGGGATCCTCAGGTTTGCAGAAAAATCTAAAAACTCCCCACAAATGGAGGAGTGCTAATATCGCCCCCCCCCAAAAGAGCCTTTCAACACATGCAGAACTGCCACCACCAGTCCTGGTCTTCTCAGAAGCCTCTGAGACAGCAATACTGAAGGAGGGGGAGCCGGTGGCAGTAGGGCTGTGGATGGGGGAACTATCACTGCCTCTCCTCACCATCCTCTGAGGCATTGATGCTGCTTGCATGGGAGGAGGAGCTAGCAGTGGCATGGCAGAGGAGGAAGAACAACCATCTGCCATGCTACCAAAAGAAGACCTTCCCCCACTGTGGGACCTACCCCAACCTCCCACCACAGTATCTGCCATATCCCCCCTGCCACAGTCACAAGATGGGGGAGTGGTAATAGTGGCAGCAGGTGAGAGCTAAGTAAGTGATGGGGGAGGGGGGAGGGAGGAAGGGAGGGAGGGAGGGAGAGAGAGAGAGAGAGAGAGAGAGAGAGAAAGAAAGAAAGAAAGAAACAGTGATGGGGTGGGGGAAGGAGAAAAAGAAAAAGAAAAGAGAAGTGACAGTAGGCATGCAGGAGGGAGACAGAAAGACATAGAGAGAGGAGTAACAGTAAGCATGGGGGAGACAAAAAGAGAAAGGAATAATGACAATAGGTATGGGGAAGGAAGGAAGACAGAGACATCAATATAGCTAATTCTCAATGTTGCCAAGTCTGTGGATATGTAACTCGAGATTGGAGCCATGAAGCAGTGCCTATAGTTTTAAGAAATGAATGCCCTCAGTTGCCAATGATAGGCAACTGCAACAGTAGACTGCCAGTCAACCTTTCAGGGTTGCCAGGTCCCCCCTAGCCACCAGTGGGGGAAGTGGGGTAGGGTTGTCAGAGTCAGGTTGGAAAATTCCTCGAAATTTGGGGGATGAGCTTGGGGAGGACAGGGACCTCAGTGAGGTACAACACCATAGCATCCACCTTCCAAAGCAGCCATTTTCTCCAGGTGAATTGATCTCTGTTACCTTTAAGACTCTGTTGGCTTTAAGACTCAGCTCTTAAGTCACAGCCACCACTGTATCTCATTTGTGAATGACTTTACAATCAAAGAGATGAGATGTAAAACCGGGGGATCCCCAGGTCCAACCTTGAGGCTGGCATCCCTACAACCTTTCCAAGGCTGTTTTGGCCTTTGAGAAAGGATTCATTGGAACCAGGTCTGGCACCAACCACAGGGCAACTTGCTGCCATGCAACTTGCATGACTCACCCAGGTTCAGCTGCTTGGTACTGTTCAACAGAAGCCACCCCACAAAAGGCAGTGTTGTGTAGTGGACAAAGTTTTAGACTAGGATTTGGGAGGCCAGGTTCAAATCCCCACTCTGTCATGGAAGCTCACTGGGTGAATTTGGGCCAGTTACACATTTTTGGCCTAGCCTACCTCACTGGGTTTTTATGAGGATGAAATGGAAAAGAGTATAAAGCTGTAAGCTGCTTTGGGTTCCCACTGTGGAGAAAAGTGTATAAATGAAGTAAATAAATAATAAATATAGCTGAAAGGGGGGGGGAAGAAAAGACAAATTGGTTGATACATGGGAAGGAGAAAAGGAAATAGTGTGGGGAAGGGGATTTAGGGAATTGTGAGGTGCCAGCTGCAAGTCCTTGTGGGTTCCCCACTGCGCAGCTGGGCCATAGTTTTCCCAGTTATAGGCTGTTAGGGAGAGAGAAGGAGAAAGCTGAAGAGAGAGGGAAGATAAAGGTAGGTTGGCTTGTAGGTGGAAAGGAGAGATGGAAGCAGGAAAGCAGGAGAGTCTACAGGGGCTTTAAGGGAAAAAAAGGAAAGAGGAAATAGTGGGTGAGGAGAAAATTAGATGCCCCCTGCAAGTCCTTGCAGGTCCCCTGCTTGTTAATATAACAATCTCCATCCAAAGAGATCAGACAAATCAGAGGGAAATATCTGGATTTCCCCCTTCATGTTCATATAGAAGATTGCTGGCATCATTAGCACTATCATAAAGGGCTAATCACCAAATCCTTGTGTCCTCTATACATCTGCCCCAGTCCTGTTCACCAAATGTGCTCTGGGACTTCTGTGCTTGAAACGTAATGCATCCTGACCGAATATGGCATATGGGGAGAGGAGGCTCAGTCCTCGTCTGGTCGTGTTTTCCCCTGAAACATCCCCAGGATGCCACTAATTTGATCTGCCAGTTTCCCTAGAAGGACAGCTCCTTGGGGCTGTTTCAGGCAGGGGTTGTTTCGACGAAAAAGAGCTAGGGGAACTCATTAGCATAACTCATTAGCATATGCCACACTCCCTGACATCATAAGGCCCAGCGGTGGACCTGCAAGGCCGGCGGGAGTGCGAGGAAGCCCCGCCAAGGCCCTCCCTGGCCCCAGGCAGGCAGGGGTGGGGAGAGGCAGGGAGGAAGCAACTTACCCTCCCTCTTCTCCTGCCTCCTCATGGCTGAATGAGGGCCGGAAGTGGGGCGGCCGGAAGTAGGGGGTGGGGCTTCGTTGTGTGCTCCGCCCCCCCCGCATCTCACCCGGGGGAACTGCGATCCCCCGCGATCCCCCCCGAATCGACCTCTGGTATCAGGTGAGAAGAAATGGCATGGGGGAGGGGTTTAAGCCCCCTTCCCTGTTGGCATCTGCAAATTAAATGCCATGCAAGATGACAGCTAGTCACAGAGATCAGAGTGATCTAAATGACAGTTCTACAGTCACATGATGAACCTGCTGCATCAGCCTGCTGAGGGTGTCACCATGACTCTGCATCTGTTCAGTGATTGGCTATGCATGTGTATATATTCAGGTCAGTTCTTACTGACTAGAGCCTGTGTGGTTACCTATTGCCTGGCGAAGCATTTTGTTGGAGTGGAAGCCGAATGCTAAGCCTTATTGGACTGTGTAAATACTGTAAATAAATTTGTATATAGCTCTGCACAAAAGCAGTGTGCGCTGCACTTCTTTACTGCAAACACCAACATTCCCTTGCATGCCAAAGTACTGTTCTTAATTGGCCCCGTGCACATCTAGGAATTAGGTTCCAAGCACAGATCTCTCAAAGCACCTCTGGATAACAGGACTGGAGCATAAACCAGACTGGGGATGGGGGGGGTGAGGACTTTGTAGAGTATGACTGGGCCTGCATAGTTCAATTGTTTGCAATTTCTAAGTGTCTTACAAATAAGGGTTAGGGGGTCAGAAAAGGCTGTCTGTGAATAAATCAAACTCCCAGAAGTTAGTTAATTATCAATGCAACCCTGCAAGGTGGTTAAGTTTAGTTTTTGCTGTAGTTAAAGAAATAAAAAAGCAGAAGGGCATAAATATTTACACTTATGACATAAAATATATTATGTCTGTACCTGGTATTGTATCTGACAATGGGAGGAAGTGGCTAGGTAAAACTTTTCTCCCTTGCACTTTTTTAGACCCTTTTCTATATATCTGTACTACGCAGTACCAGATGCAGCTACTGAAGAACTCTTAAGGGACTGATCAGTGATTCAGAATGTTTCCAGTTCACATTTTCACCTCTGTCACCTCACTCAATAGAAGAAGAAGAAGAGGAGGAGGAGGAGATTGGATTTATACCCTGCCCTTCACTACTCGAAGGAGTCTCAGAGCATCTTACAATCTCCTTTCCCTTCCCCTCCCCACAACAGGCATCCTGTGAGGTAGGTGGGGCTGAGAGAGCTTTCTTGAGAACTGCCCTTGAGAGAACCTCTGAAAAAACTTATGACTGACCCAAGGTCACACCAGCAGCTGCATGTGGAGGAATGGGGAATCAAATCCAGTTCTCTCAAATTAGAGTCTGTGCTCTTTCCTCGCCTCTGATCTGCAGCATGATGATAATAACTGGCCTACCTTAAAGGATTACAAAAATAATGTATTTGTACACTGGAAGTGCTATAAATGTGAATTTTTTATTATTAAGGAATCCATGCAACTGTTCATTGTGAGTAAATTCTTGCAGAGATTTGAATTAAATCAAGGTCTAGAAATCAATGTAGTGGAATACATATAGTTATTCCTCCTCCTAGGAGAAAAAAAAATGAACTTTTCTACTGACCACACATCTCCTTCAATATGGACAAACGGAAAAATGGCAGGGATCCTCGTGATTTATTTTATTGGAGAAGCACAATAAGACTGGTGGGTATGATGGATGTTCCAGAGACAGGGGCAAGAATTAGGTGGCATAAATCGAATGGTTTCTTGGCCATCAAAGTCCAGCCCCACCTGGGGCAGTTCATGATTGCATCAGCTGTATCATTATATACAATAACAGCTTCATCAGAAATATAAAACGATGAAGGCAGGCTTTGAAGCATTTGAATATTAATTTTATGTCCTTGATGTCACATGTCAATTTCTCCATCACTTGCCCTGGAGGAAATACAAGACATTTAGTATCAGCAGTGTCTTGGTGAGAAAAGAGATCTTTGTAAAGAACCTGTTGTTATTATTCATAACAGGTATATACTTGTGCATTTTTTGTCCAAATCATATTGATATCTCAGGTGATTCAGTCCATAACATTTAGATGCCACATAAAGGTGATGTTTTATAGGAGTCCCACAGAAATCTATGTTGCTGGTTTTTTATGGATGTTACCAAATTTCATGAAGACATCTAGCACTTCCCTTTTGCCCTCAACCCCCATGTATTCTGTGAACTGTAAGACATTCTAGGAATTACCTTGCACAGCACCTGATATTAACTATCAGGCATTCCAGGCACTATAATTCCCAGAGTGTATGGGGAAAGGGGGGGAAAACAGAGGTGGCAAGTAGTTTTCCTTCTCAACCACCTGATCTAACCACTCCATTGCTCTCCTCAACAAGGCAGGTGTTAGGGAGGGACAAAAGAGGAGAAGGATTAGGATCACTAACTGCCAGGGCGACAAACGTGCAGACCCTTTAAGTTAGGCTTAATGAGATATTATTTACCAGGTGATGTGATTTACCTCCATATCATGAAAAGCTTCAGCTGCCTATTTCCATGCATTAAGCCTCCATTAAAGGGATTAAACATTTTTCTTCAGACCTGCTGGCAATCTGAACAGAGATAGGAGAGGAAAGTCTGTGGCTCAAATAGTAAATCTGAATCATAGAGAAATCTGTCAATGATGAGGTTTGCCTCATTTTAAATCCAGGCTTTTCAAGCTACTGGAACTGCCAACTTCAGCATTTCTATGTAAGAACATAAGAGAAGCCATGTTGAGTCAGGCCAATGGCCCATCCAGTCCAACACTTTGGGCGATTTCTCACTAGAGCTGCCTCGCAGCACAGCTGCCGTTTGCCTCAACACAAACATGTCAATTTCACACCCGAAGCTCCGGGGCTTCATTTTGACTCGGGGCTTCGCCCGATTTCCTCCGCAGTTTCGTGATCCTGGTTTTTGAGGATCATGAAACTGCGGAGGAAATCGGGCGAAGCCCCGAGTCAAATGCAGCCCCGCAGCCTCGGGTGTGAAATTGGGGCAAATGGCGCTGTGCTGCGAGGCAGCTCTAGTGAGAAATCGCCCTCTGTGTCACTGGGCCCTGGATCAGACCCACATCTAAAATCTGGTTCACTGGAGCTGGATCACACTGTAATGAAAGGCCCAAATGAAATTTTATGTACTGTATTTGGGTGGAATTATAAATTATATACTAAACATTATATTTCCTTTTAATACTCCTGTGGAAGCCCACATTTTCATGGGTGAGTGAGAAAAAAGCCTTCCCCCAGCACAAATTTCCCCCTGAAAATGTAATGTTTGTAATGTTTAAAAAAGCTATGTTCTAAACCTGAAAACGAGACTAGTTGAGGGAAAATAGGTGGGGGAGAGGTATCCTTGCAGTGGAAAATTGGCATGAGTAAGAGAGAAGCTAGGATTACTCTTTTGTCCCCAACCACATCTTTCCTAGTAAGTATTCCTCATACCTTGCCATCCATTCCTGTTATCTTGGCAGTCATGGGTTTGGGGATTTAATTGCTAAGATATCACCATATTCTGCTCTTAGACTGAGGTCCCATTCCATGGTTTATGCTTCTTTGTAGTAACCTGTATTTCCACTTTATCTTTCCTTACCTTTATCCCTCTTTATCCTTCAAGCATTCTGGCAATCTGAAGTCCTTTACTCCTGTGAAAAGAATCATAGTGAGAGATTGATATTACACAACTAATGGTCCACATCTCTCAGAACAACTGTAGCAGGACGGATGTGACAGAGGGGGGAAAAGAGTGCAAGGCATGGAGTGGGTCAGATCACACCAATTATTCAACACAATTGTGACCTCCCTTTTCTCTGGCTTTAATGTTAATTTTGCTCAGTCAATGTAATAAGAAAAGAGAAAGACAAACCTCAGGACACGGTCCAATATTCTTTATACCAATCTCGGATTTTGTTTTCCTGGGAAAAGAGAACAGATTAGTGCAAACACACATGGTTTTACTGATTATACCATCAGAAGGCCCATTACACTCAGAGTTAAACTAAGGTTCAGACTGGTATCTCCCTTGTATTTTTTCCTGATCAGTATCAGACCCCTGAATGTATTAGAGCTAGGAAAGGAGGGGCCTAACTCCATGCTGTTTTTCCAGCCTCATCCTCCATGACCTGTTATTAGTGAAACAAACAGGCAACTTTTATGTTTTCCCAAGGATGGAAAACAGCAGCCTGGCAGAAGGAGGAGTAATTAAGATTATGAAAATGGCATGGGGGAAAAAGGACCCGTAAGCTCTTTCTACTGTGCTACAGCCCTGGCCTTACCCTCCCTCCACAGGTGCCATTTGCCTCCATATCATGAAAAGAAGAAGAGAAGAGATTGGATTTATACCCCTCCCTTCACTACCCAAGGGAGTCTCAGAGCGGCTTACAAACTCCTTTCCCTTCCCCTCCCCACAACAGACACCCTGTGAGGTAGGTGGGGCTGACAGAGCTCTTGACAGAAACTGCTCTTTTTTCAAGAACAGCTGTGCCAGAGCTTGTGACTGACCCAAGGTCACATCAGCAGGTGCAAGTGGAGGAGTGGGGAACCAAACCCGGTCCTCCCAGATTAGAGTCCATGCACTTAACCACTACACCCAACTGGCTCTCATAAGGAGAGCTATTTTAGGGATCTCCTAGCATCCTGTCAAGTTTATCCTCAGGCTGAAATGACACGTTATGATTTTTATGTTGCTCTGTCTGGATTCCTCTGACCTGACTTTGTCAAACGTCTGTGCAGCCCTGATTTGGACTGGGAACACGGCATGCAGGGAGAAGGGGCTTCAGACTTCCCTCCTGTGCAGTGTTCCCTCTAAGCTGAGTTAGTGTGAGCTAGCTCACAGTTTTTTAGCCTCCGGCTCACACACTATTGTCTTAGCTCAGGAAGGATGGCTCCAGAGCAAACTAACTTATGCAGCAGTCAATTCACCTGCTCACAACTTTAATGCCAGTAGCTCACAAAGTAGAATTTTTGCTTACAGGGCTCCGTAGCTTAGAGGGAACATTGCTCCGGTGTCATTTTCCCCATCCACCCTGTAGATATTCTGCCCTGCAATGGGCCAACTAGCTCCCCCAGAAGTGTTTTTAGTCAGGAAAACAGTGCAGGAAGAAGGCTAAAGCCACTTCTGTCATGCATTAGTCCTGATCCGAATTGGGGCCCTCCATGCTTGGGAAATGAGTTCCTTCACAGCTGGACATATGACTGTCTGAGTCAGGTAGAGTCAGGGGAACACATTCAAAAGAGGTTAAAAATACTTTAATATAGCCTTGCACTGGTTTATACTAAATTCTTCTTAGTGTCGTTTCTAATACTGTTGTCAAATAAAGGTTTCTTTTCTAACTCAGTCTGCAGATTTCCACTAGGACTATCACTGACAGCTTCCTGAGGTCTCTAAATACTGCATGATAGCTTAGTGGGGAATGAGACAAAATTTCAACAGCTATATGGGTTGACTTAAATGCCCCATTTCAACTTTGTTCCTTCTGAGAAATAAACTTGAAATACTTTGTTTTCAAACCAGTTTTTTCCTAGTATTTCAAACAGCAGTTGGTGCAACTACCCCATTTGCCAGAAGGGGGCATTAAGGATATGGTTGTACATTTGTATTTCATTTCTCTTCTCTTCCTCATGCAAATATCTTTTTCAAAACTTGGTATCTTAACAACTTTCTGACATTTTCTTCATTATGAAAATGGAAATAGTTCTGATATTTTCCTGGACAAAGATCTATTAAGAAACTTATAAAAAGGAGTTGGTATACTCACAGGATTTTGTCACAAAGCATACACTCGTTGCTGTACGTCTCACCATCTGTGCCACAGACCTCCTGAGTACTTGTCTCACAAAGAACTTTTCCTCTTGTCTGGGGATATTTGCTGCAGTCAACCTAACAACAGAGTAACAAAAATACCGAAATCAACACCCACAGAAGATGGCTTTACCTGACCTTGTGTTTTTGAGCAATGTTGGAAAGGAGACTGGGAAAGGGTTCATCAATAGACCTGCAACCCTGACTTTGAAAAATTCCATTGGAGTTAATAAATCAGTGTTGATGTGAACCTTAATCCTGTATTCAAATTATTCACAGAGCTGAAACCAGGGAGAACATCAGTCAAACTCACCTAAAAAGAATACAGATTCTCTTAATCTGAATTGTTTTCATTGTTCACATACTGTATTCATGCTTTTATACTATATAGAAGCTGTTTTTAGGCCTAAACCTTATGCCTAACCTGAGTCAAGTTGGGGATCCTCCTGACAGAGCTCACAATAGGTGTAATATCTGAGGAATTGGCAGTCCTAAATGCTGGTTTCCATTTGTGACCATGGTGGGGGGAAGGTATGGTCTTCAGCCTTCCCTTTTGCATCACTTTTCTGAGCTGAAATGACTACAATGGGGTGGGGTGCTGTCCCCCCCCCCGGGACTTCATGTATATTCACTGTGACACAATGGATACCTCATAGTCGGGAAAACAGGCTCCCCTGCATCCATTTCAGCTCTGGAAAATGGTGTAGGAGGGAAGGCTGAAGACTCTCCTTGTCACGGGCTGGAGTGCAGGCAGAGCGAGAGAGAGATAGTCCAGGTCCAGTCCGAGGTCAGAGCCAAGAGGTAGCAAAACAGGAGCCGAATAACAGAGTCCAACACATAAACCCCAGCATTGAAGCCGAGGTTGAGGAGTCGAGAGTTCAGAGCATGAGTCAGGAACCGGGAACACGGGCGAGGTGGGTGTGGAAGTGTCGTCAAGTTGACTAGTTGCTGGCACAAAGAACCAGCACCAAGTGGGGAGCTAAATACCCCTCAAGGGCTGTTGTCAGTTAGCATTCAGCACGTGCATCCCAGCTTCTGCTAGAACTCAGGGCTGAGGGACCGTCTGCTGCGCAGGCGCACCTCCCGCTGTCGGGATGCTAAGTCCTGACGGAGCCAACTCTGCGAATGTGCCACCTGTGGAGGCGAGTCAGGGGGGCTGTCTGCCGTGTGCCGTTCTTCCTCAGCTGTTGCTGGGACGGGTGGCAAGGATACACTGACAGGCTCTGCAGCTTCATCGGGGTCAGGTGTGGGTTCTGCTGGGGGCAGGAGCTCATCCTCAGCAGTACTCATGACACTCCTCCCCTGTACCACACATGCAAGCAGAAACCAGCCCTGCAGTGATTGGGAACAATAGCCCCTGGATGTTACATGTGCTGTTAGTCAGGTCAGGGGAAACCCCTCCCAAACAAACTTGGGGCATGAATAATGTTTAGTCCTTTAATCCCATTCTGATTTTAAACCTAGGGGTCATAATGTAGACATCATTTTTAGTGGACAGGCAAGTAAACATAGCCACAAAAATGTTTTTTTTTAAATCTCCAACTTTGTTTAGCCTGGAAAATGACTCTCTATCTTGACTCAGCCAATCTAGCCATATGAATCCATGCCCCATGTGACTGTAACCTCAAGGCTAGATATTACAATGTACTCTACATGTGTTTGTCCTTCAAACCATCAAAGTCACCAGATAAAGTTATCTTCAGTAATACAGGTTTTCAGGAGCCACTTCAACACTGATTTATCTGTCATGGTTTCTCACAAATAGCCATATCTTGTGTCTAATGCTGCAGAATCATGAGTAATTCTGTTTAAAATGCTACAGGAAGTGTTGGACAGTTAGCGTTTTTGTGCCATCTTGTTTTGAGTATTTAAACTGTTTAATTGATTTTATATTATCGGTTTTATTGTTAATTTGTATGTCGTGAGATGCCCTGAGCCCACTTGTGGGGTAGGGTGAGATATAAGTTTAATAAATAAATAAATAAATAAATAAATCCTGAGGCTTTGTGATGCTATATTGATATGAGCAAAGCACAGTAACATTTTCCTAGACAGAAGTAAGCAATGAAAACTGAACTTATGTGCACACTTACTTGAGAGTAAGTCCCACTGAATTAAATGATACTTACTTCTGACTCTAAGTAAATATGCCTAGGATCAAGCTGCATAAACGTCTGGCACTGAGAAAGAAAGATAGTCTCACCGTTCCATGAACATCTTCGGGACATTCACCTTCATGCCTTAGTGCAAGGCCACCTTCCGTTCTCCTGCAAACAGCAGAAGGGATGTTTAGTGGTTTACCATTATCACAGACCACAATTACTCAATAAAATGAGGAAAGCCTGCGCCAAGTTATGGAATGCTTGGAACATATTCAGGACAACATAGATCCTTGATGACACAAAACTGTCAAACTGAGCATGGACAAGCACTCGATGGGTTTCAGTACTTTTCCATCCTAAGCATTCCAAAGTGGGGTGCTACTCTGTTGTCCTCAGATACGATGGGGAAGAACTGAAGGTGCTCTTTCAGTCACACATTTGGTAAGCTACTGTCTGATACTTTTCACACCCAGGACTTTCCAGTCCTGGTTCTGAACCTGGCTTTATGACTTCTCCATTCCTCAGTGTCCAGCACTACTGAAGTACTATGCATTTCACAACTAGACAAATGCTGCCAAAGTATTAAACGAAAATGTTTTCACATGACCACTGGGTGTAAAATCAGGGGAGCAGCCATGTTAATCTGTTGTAGGCAACATTCCAAAGTCTTCTGGTGCCTTAAAGACTGTATTTTAAGCTTTTGTGAGCCAGGCTTTTTCATCTGATGATGTGTGCCATGCATCCGATGGGATTGGTTCTGCCTTACGAACACTTATTCTGCAATAAATGTGTTAGTCTTTGGGCTGTCATAAGACCCCTTGTTACATTGCTTGTAAAGCAGTCATGGGAAACAAGCCTATGCATGGTAGACCCCGTACTAAGATGCTCACATGCACTTTCCACCATGCATGGGATTCAATTTTTGCAATTTCTCTGTAAAAGCCTGAAAAAACTGGTACATGTGATTGCTTCCCCATGAATTTACCAAGCACTTATCATTCCTACCCACTGAATGGCTGAGTGAATCAAATGCTCAAATCGAGCTTGGCAACATGCATATAATTTTATTTATTTATTTCCAATCCTTTTTTAAAATTAAATTAAAAAAACAGTTAAAAATAAGAAAGTAGATCCTGATGTTTATGTAGAGCAAACAGGGAGGTGTCAATTTTATGTGCTGCTGACGTTTCTAAGAGGGGCATCCATTTTTCTGGGAGATTGTCAGGAACGGGTTGATTTTCAGATTGAAAGATACTAGAGGAAACTTTGTCTTGTAGAAAAAAGTCCCACAATTTCAGATACCAATCACTCAGTTGTAACGTCTTCTTAGATTTCCAGTGAAATGCAATTTCATTCCTAGCAGCCGCAAGACATAATTCTATTAGCTCTTTCATAAGCCCATTGTTGTTGTTCAGTCGCACAGTCGAGTCCGACTCTTTGCGACCCCATGGACCAGCTCCCGCCAGGCCCTCCTGTCTTCCGCTGTCCTCTGAAGTTGGCTCAATTTCATGTTCGTTGCGTCAATGACACTGTCCAACCATCTCATCCTTTGCCGTCCCCATCTTCTTTGACCTTCAATCTTTCCCAGCATCAGGGTCTTCTCCAGTGAGTGCTCCCTTCTCATTTGGTGGCCAAAGTATTTGAGCTTCAGTTTCATTATCTGGCCTTCCAGGGAACAGTCAGGGTTGATTTCTTTTAGGATTGACTGATTTGATCTTCTTGCAGTCCAAGGGACTCTCAAGAGTCTTCTCCAGCACCATAGTTCAAAAGAATCTATTCTTCAGCGCTCGGCCTTCCTTATAGTCCAACTCTCGCAGCCATACATGACTACTGGGAATACCATTGCTTTGACCATGCGGACTTTTGTTGGGGGGATAATTTTATTTAAGATCAAGACTGGGTCCAGTGACACTAGATTTTTTTATATGTTTCCATTTGCAGAGTCATAATTTATGTGCATTTTGAAGATGGGTCTCTGCACACCATTCATTCATTCATTCATTCATTCATTCATTCATTCATTCATGCATTTACAAGGGATGTCCTTGCTTAAGTCATGGTTAGCTTAGCCTGTCACTGAACATAGCTGAAGCTTCCAAATGATTAATGACCAACATGACGTTCTTAAAAGGGCTAATCACTATCCTGAATTATCTCACATTCTTTTAATTGGGAGTGTTTTAAATTCTGTGTTTGTCATGGCAAATTACCTTGGAAATGTTTAGTAGCTTGTTATGCTATGAACACAATTAATGTCCCACAAAGAAGCCTTGCATCTGCCAAATTACATTTACAATGCATTATTTGTTTATACTCACTCAATTTCCGAGCACAGGAGACATTTATTGCTGTATGTTTTTCCGTCAGTGCCACAAACAGGAGACCATACAGAGCTGCAGCCGTTCCCTTTTTCCTTTAGATCAGCTAGAATCTGGCTACAGTTCAACTGAAAAGAGGGGAGAATAAGAGCTTTGAACTTTACAGGTATCAGTTCACATGGCAATCTACAGTTGTTTTCCAGCTAGGCTGAAATGGCAGAGAGACTATGAGCACTAAAGAGATTATGGCTGTCAAGTTCTTCCTGATGACATATATTGTGAATGAAATTGTTGCTGACAAATTTCATTGTTAAAAGCTCTAGACTGACTCCTGATAAGTGGATTTCAAAGGTCATAACTTAGTGCTCCATTCAGTGGTGGTGGGAATTTCCATCAAGTCGCAGTTGACTTATGGTGACCCTGTAGGGTTTTCAAGCTAGTTTGCCATTGCCTGCCTCTACATAGCAACCCTGGACTTCTTTGGTGGTCTTCCATCCAGCACAAAACAGGGACAACCCTGCTTAGCTTCTGAGATCGGATGAGATCAACCTAGCCTGGGGCATCCAGGTCAGGGCCACTCATTCAGTAGCAAATCATAAACATGCGTATTCTGAAGTAAGGCTGTAATCCTAAACACATGGGCTCAAAGTCACCCAGAGAGTTTCCATGGCAAAGTCATTCCAGGTCTTAGTCCAGCATTCTAACCTCTATACTACCCCAGCTCTCTAAACTTTCTTAAAACTGCACCTTATTAAATCATAGTTCCTATTCCTCCATGTGCCTTACTGTCAGTCTTCTCAACAATTTTTGTGAGCTGTTTTGGTAACAATAGCAAGGGACTCCCCCAGTGAGTCAAAATTATGCATAAGGAAACTTCACAGAACCTAGGGCTGCCAAGTGGGGGTGGGTGGCGGGTAAACCCCCACTTTGGAGGTCCAATCTCCGCCGCCGTGGAATCGGGCCCCGGGGGGAACTCCGCCCCCCCGAAGCGCAGCATGGCTGCGTCACCGGAAGTGACGCAACCACATCAATCACGTTGGGGGCATGGCCCCGATCGTCGGAGGGAAAACTCTATGGTTTTCCCTCCGACGATCAGAGCCACGCCCTCAACGTGATCGACGTCCCGCGTCACTTCCAGTGACGTGCTTCGCGCGCGTACACGACGAGGGACAGCTCCCAGAGTTAGGCAACCCTAACAGAACCCTAGTAGCAATACCACACCAGCAGAGCTTTCCTTACATGTCTCTGCCTTGGAACCGTTGTACACAACATGCCTTTTCCTTCCAAATAAAGAAAGAATTTCTCTGTGGGCCTTATGGCCCTGGCAGTATGGTTCTCTAGGCCAGTGTTGGATAAACGGGTGGCAGTGGTAGGTGGGGTGCCATTCATCAGCTGAAGCTGGTGAGCCAGCTGTGGTCTTTCCTGAGCAAATAAGATCTTGCCACTATGATGCATGCCCTGGGAACTTCTAGATTAGACTACTCTGTGTGTGGCTGCCCTTGGAGAGTATACAAAAGGTACAACCGGTACAAAATGCTGTGAACAGAATGCTGACTGGAGTGGGTAATATTTATGTATTTATTTATTTATCAAATGTATACCCCACCCTCCCTGCAGGAGCAGGCTCAGGGCAGCGTACATAAAAGATTAAAACACATAAAGAACAATTGTAAACAATCTTAAAACCTTCTAAAACAATCCAATATCATAAAGTGCTAGTAAACATTAGATCTGATAGTAATAATGTTGTCTAGTGATGGTGGCAACAATTTGATGGTCTAGCCTAATGAACAGCTCATTGATCTGTTTCTTTTTGTGGCAGGCTGTTGATGATAGCTCCAGGGGACAGGGTTTATGTGTAATAGAGACCATATCACTCCAGTCTTGTTTCAGCTACACTAGCTCCCAATTCAAGGATATTGACCTTTAAAGCCCTATATGGTTTGAGACCACCATAAGAACTGCCAACTCCCATATGAATCTACCACCAGCATCTGAAGTTAGCCAGGTGCAGTGTTCCCTCTAAGCTGAGTTAGTGTGAGCTAGCTCACACTTTTTTAGCCTCCAGCTCACACATTTTTGTCTTAGCTCAGGAAGGATGGATCCAGAGGAAACTAATTTATGTGGTAGCCAAATTCCTCACTCACAACTTCAATGCCAGTAGCTCACAAAGTAGAGTTTTTGCTCACAAGACTCCACAGCTTAGAGGGACTATTGGACAGGTGGCAATGCAAAAACAGTCCTTCTCAGCTGTGGCATGAAAGCAGGGAGATTCATTTGTCCTTCTCCATAACTGCCTTCGGCCAGCAGGTGAAGACTTTTCTGTTTTCTTTGGCATTCCCTCAGTGAACCTTAATGACCCTCCTTCCTGTCTATGTATATGCATCTGTGATTTTGTGTTTTGCTGAACTGTTTTTATTGTTTTATACACATGTATTTTAAAATTTGTTTTAATATTTTGACTGTTCACAGGCTTGGGGACCCTGACCTGGGTGGAAAGGTGACATAAAATTGTTTTAAATAATTTAATGGGGCAATATTGAGCTGGTCACCATTCATCAGCAATGTGCTGATGTGCTTCCTTACACATTCATATTTGCCACAGGGCATTCAAGCTAGTTGTCTGTGTTTTATCATATGGTCATTCAGAAGTATAAACAACACAGTGTAGCCTTAAACAAACACCCAACACAAATGGCAAAAACAGGATACCTGACCTGATCAGGTCTGACATTTGCTGTGTAACATTTTCATGTCTTAATGCAAGCACAGAATTAGAGCAGGAAGTTCCAGAAGGCCATTTATAACAATACCCTGCTATAAGCCAGGAGAATCCACGTAGCTGTTTCCCCGAGGACAACTCATAAGTTCCTAAACTACATTTTACTAGCCAATTGCCTTTATTGTAAACTCGCACAATGAACTTGCTGATCACCAGGACTGGGGACATATTCAAGCATGTTATGTGAATAGCTCATGAATGATATAGTTTGGTCATTTATATAGTATGTTTGCATCCTTTGTGACCTGCCACAGGAGTCATCCTTTAATGTGAACCTTCCTTGATATTTAGGAGCTGATATAAGAGATTATTTTGATCACAGTCACTAGAGGGCAATGCTTCATCTTGGCAGTGGCAATTAACATTATCTGACATTTATTGTTTTGGTAACCAAAGGCACATCTGCATTTGTGAACAGTCAAGCAGAACCAGCTATCTCCTTCCATTTATGTAAAACCACAGAACCATGGGCATACAACTGCGACTGATCAACAACAACAACAACAAGTATCCATTTATACGTATCCTGTAAAGGTACTTCAGAATCTCATAGCTGGACTGTAATTAATCGAAAATGGCAAATTCAGTACAGGATGGTATTGGTATATATTTTTAAGAGCTGTAGTACAGAAAACGTTGCAGAGCTTCCACCTTGTCATGCAGCTGCAGTGTTGGTTTGCGACCAGCCATATCTTCTGAGATTTTTTGCACTGACCCCTATTGAAATTGTTGATTATACTGTACTCTCAGATGTACATACCAGTAATGAATATGAATGTAAAATCTCAGCCTGAAGGGGACAATTCATGGCCAGTTTTCCCAAGACTGTATGTGTTTGTCCCAGAGAATCTAGTATTCCTACAAAAACAGTGGATTGGATCCAAAGGCACTCTTCTGCTGGTGTAATGGCACTTAAACTAATGGAATGGCACTTCCACTGGCAGAGGAGGGTAGAATATTTGTTGATTTCTCCTCCTATTGCACACCTCTGCTACCCTCAAACACTGGTAATAAGGATCCCCTGACCCACCGGAACAGAGCGGGGGGGGGAATTTCAGTGACTATCCACATGGCAATTTCTATCATGTGACAGAGACTTAATCCATTATTGTATTACAAACTGAATTTACCTTGTGCTCAATTACAGCCTTTTTTTTCTTTTTCTGGTTGAAAGATTGCCTTTGACAATTTGCATTGTGTTGCGATGATTCTCCTACCCTAGAAGAAAAGGGAAGCACATGCATTTCTCTAATCCTTTTTTAAAAAGCCACCACACCTTCTGGTGGCAGTGAATTTCACAACTTAATTATTAGGTGTTGCATGAAGAATCTGCTTGCCTTTGTTGACCTGGAACCTGCTGCCAATAAGTTTCCTTGGATAACCTAAAGCCATTCTGAGAGGCAGAAATTAATCTCTTTGTTCTCTAGTGCCACACCTTTCATAATTTTATTAACTTGTATCATGCCCTACATATAATCTTTTTTTAAAAACTCAAAAAAACCCCAAACACTCCTTCAGCTTTTGGTAGGCAACCTACAAACCTGACCTGAGTGTCAGCCTCAGTACCCTCTGTCTGGCATGTGGAGATGACCCTTATCATATTGCACGTATAAAGATTACTTAGGTGGTGTATATGAAGTGCTATGGTCACTCAAAAAGTGCTATATAAATACTTAGAAACTGTAGTGATGATTATAATTATACAAATTCTGCCTTCTTCAAAGTTAGCCTGAAATGAGGATCACTTGTATAACAATAATAACATCTTATTGTTTTTATACAATATTTTTTTATAAAACAATAAAATCAAATAGTTAAAACAGCTAAAAATCACAAAAAACGAACAGCTAGATTTTTTGGAACAGGAAGATTTTTACCTGTCTTTTAGAGGACAGTAATATTGGTATAACCAAGCTTCCCTAGGGAGGGTTTCTACTTTGCTGGGTATAAGCTATCATCCCCAAGAGGTAGGAGTCATCCCCATAAAATACTTCCTTTGGCATTGGATGTGAAGTGAGCTCTCCCTTATAATCTCAAGAGACTTGGAGAAACTCAGAAAGAAAGAAAAATGCCCTCAGGCAGGCCAAAACCAAGCTGGACAGAACCAAACAAACACTTCAATCACATCATGATCTGCATTCATAAGAAAATGAACTACCACATTTCTGAACCAGCTGAAAATCAAGAGTAGCTGCACATATGATGCACTATGTTAGATCAGCTTTAAAAGCCACAAAAGTATGGTTGTGATTGGTCTCATTTCTGATCAAATGTCCTTCTAGTTACTGCTGCAGCACATAGCTTAAAACACTGGCTTGGATCTTACTGTTTTGCTACATTAGCAACACTGGGCTGGATCCTACAATTTGTTTTTGTTTTTTTTAAACCCTTTTATTATTTTTGTTTAAATACAGGTTCCTCACAATTTATATTTAATGAGAGGCCTGAAACATTACAAACAGAAGGGGCCAAACAAATTCATGAAGTTAACATAAGACAGAAAGAAGCAAGAAAAAAAATAGAGTAACTCACTATGTAATACTTTTTAAAAAGTTATTTTTAGCCAATATTATTCCGTCTCAAGGCTGCTAGCAATCCAGCAATCAAGTTGAGACAGTGGGCACAAACTATTCCAGTCCAATTCAAATGCACAAACTACAGATCCCACAAAATAGAGAAGAGATAGGCATCAAATGCAAAGCATTGTATTCCATATCCCTGGATAGATATGCCCTTGGCCCTGTTTTGTTGCAGGAGAATTTAGTGAGTCGTATTTCAGATGATACTTACAATCTGATTCCTTCATTATAGATCAGAACTGACCATTTCTTTTCATGCCTCAAAGTTAATGTAATGCAATCTTTGTAGTATACGCACCCTCCACAGTTGGTGTGAGATCTGTAGTCACCTTGTGCAATCCTGCCATTTTCTGAGCAGGGGTCATTTACATCATTTCTGTTCAGAGACCCACCAACTTGATTGCAGTTGTTCTGTCAATGGAGAAGAAGCATGTTTGATATTAGGATTACCTATGTGCTTGTTTACAAAATATAGGGTTTTCCTGCCCTCAAGTGGGGAAAGAAGCTGTTAAAGCAATGCTGTAGCTATTGCAGAAACCAAGGTCGGGGCCTGGAGCTCTCCCAGAATTACAATTGATCTCCAAATGACAGGTATCAGTTCCCCTGGAGAAAACAGCACCTTTGGATGGTGGACTCTATGGAACTATACCTCTCTGTGTTCCCTCCCCAAACTCTGCACTTTCCAGGCTCCATCCCCCAAATATCCAGGAATTTCACAGCCTAGAGTTTGCAACCCTACACCTAGGTGGTGTACCAAACTCAGGTCACTGTTTCATCAGTTCTGAAATCCTTTGGTAGCCAATAAACAGTGCAAATAAGTGAAAAGAGCATGGACAGCAAAATCTACCTCAATATGATCACTGTAGGGAAGATATGGTTATAAAATGGATTATGTGAAAATCACCCAAAAACATGCGTGGGATTTCCCAAACTCAAGATGGGTTGGGAAACTTCTTTCACCTTATCCTTTTATTGACAAGTTTGCTGGCTAACTCTGGGACATTAAAATCACTGCAAG
Source organism: Gekko japonicus (assembly GCF_001447785.1). Lineage (NCBI taxonomy): Eukaryota > Metazoa > Chordata > Lepidosauria > Squamata > Gekkonidae > Gekko > Gekko japonicus. Next base: position 285,289 of record NW_015165250.1, read on the forward strand.
GCTTAATACTGGATATAAGAGCAATCTGTCTTCAGAGCTCAGGCCCATGAGAAAAAGGCTGAACTATAAATATTGGTAGAGTGTAAATGTAGTGTTTTGAAAGGGGGATGTTATGACATAGAGCTGCTTGCATGTCCTGTAATTGGCTTATTCCGAAATAATGATGCATTCTTTTAAAAAGAGAAACTCTGGGCAATCCAACATAAAAATATAAGAATAATCCTGCTGGATCAGACAAATGGTCCAAATTATTGCAATGAACTCTATGTGGAGCTGTTCTTAAAGACTGTCTAAAAGATGCTGATGGTACAGAACGCTGACTGGAGTTGATCATAGAGACCATATCACTCCAGTCTTTTCCTATCCAAACTGGATTTCAATTTGCTTCCAGAACCCATTCAAGGTGCTGATACTGACTTTTAAAACTCTATATAGCCTGGGGCCAGGATACCCCAAGGACTGCCTACTCCCATGTAAACCTACTTGACCCCTCTGGTCAACGTCAGAGATCCTGCTTTGGGTGCCCCACCATCTGAAGCTAGACAGGGGAAAGGCCTTCCTAGTCATGGCACTGACATTTTGGAACTCCCTCCCCAGAGAAATCCATCTGTTTCCCTCTATTGTTGTCTTCTACCAGTGGGAGCTGCGGTGGCTCAAGTGGTTAAGACGCTGAACTGCAGGCTGTGGAAGGTCAGTAGTTCAGCAGTTCGAGACCCGAGTTGCCACATGACGGAGTGAGCTCCCGTCTCTAGTTCCAGCTCCTGCCAACCTAGCAGTTCGAAAGCAAGAAATTGCAAGTAGATAAGCATCATTGGCTGTCATCTTGCATACATATAATACAATATGCCAACAGGTGTTTAGTCATGCCGGCCACTTGATCACGGAAACGTCTTCAGACAGCGCTGGCTCTTCGGCTTTGAAACGGAGATGAGCACCACAACCCTAGAGTCATATTCGACTGGCTTTCGAGCAAGGGAACCTTTACTTTTACCAGTGCTTTGGTGTTCCTTCAGTCTTATTAGCCCTTCTTCCATGTTTGGTGTAGTGGTTAAGTGTGCGGACTCTAATCTGGGAGAACCGGGTTTGATTCCCCACTCCTCCACTTGCACCTGCTGATGTGACCTTGGGTCAGTCACAAGCTCTGGCACAGCTGTCCTTGAAAAAGAGCAGTTTGTGTCAGAGCTCTCTCAGCCCCACCCACCTCACAGGGTGTCTGTTGTGGGGAGGGGAAGGGAAAGGAGTTTGTAAGCCGCTCTGAGACTCCAAGTGAAGGGCGGGGTATAAATCCAATCTCTACTTCTCTTCTTCTTCTTCTTGTGTGTTTTCATTTAATGATCATTTTGACCACTGATTTGCTATAATGTATGTAGTGATAATATACTGTTGCACAGACAGTATCTTTAGTGTTCTATCCAAATAAGTTGCTGGCCCTGTTCTAACTAATACGCTTGCTTCAGTTTACTACACAATTTGTGTTTTCTGTTGTCAATGTTTATCTTTTCTGCCTCCAAGGTGGCAAAAACCAACGTGTCAGCATAGAGTATTGGATATTGCAAGCATTGGGTATCCTCACAATTTTGCTTGTAGAAAACTAAGGCATTTGCATTTTTAAATTTCATAGACATAGTACAATAGTTAGGCTAAATCAGAATTGATTTATTTTATGTAGTTAAAATAAAATAAGTTATGGCTTGATAAGGAAATATTACATTTCAATTTTTTCTCAAAAATTCCATAAAAAAAACCCCTCCCCCCTTAAATAAAAATGTTACATATCTGTACTCATTGAGCTCAAATTGTCTAAAAGCAACTTTTGATGTATTCTCCACCAAACATCAGTAGATATTTCACAAAATTAAAGCAGGATCATGATAAATATATTTGGTACAACACTGCCATATAGAATCATAGAATTATAGAGTTGTGCTGTCACTTCATAGATGCTATAATCATAAGAAAAATATACTTGTACAAGAAAGAAGACCCGCGAAACTCGCGGGGGGGCCGGGGGAGCTCCAAACTCAGCAGGCAGAGGAGGAACCAGCAGGAGCAGGTAAGCTCTCCCCCCCATCCCGCCGGTTCCCCCGTCTCCTCCACTCCCCCCGCTCGATCGCCCCCATCTGCCTCCTCCCCCAGCTCCGAACCGAGGCCCGAGCGGCGTGCAGCCGCCTGGCCTTGTCGGTCCTCCCCCAGCTCCAAAGCGAGGCCCGCGTGGCTTGTAGCCGCCAGGCCTCGCTGCTCTCCCCCCCCAAAACGAGGCATGCGCTGTTCTCCCCCCCAAAACGAGGCATGCGCAGGGCAAAATCTACTCTTTTATGTTAAGTTATAAGTTTATGTTAAGTTATAAGATGCAGGATGAGGTTTTTAAGGGAACCATAGGATCATGGGGGGGAAATTTAGGGTATGACATAGACCTAATCAAGTGGGAAAGGACTTGGAAAAACACAAGATGGTTAAAAGTGGTGCCTTTAAAAGAAAATGTTTTTAAAAAGGTACATCGGTGGTATATGGTGCCAGAATGGTTACCCCGAATATATACGGGGTTGGATGGTAAATGTTGGAAATGCAAGGTCCAGGAAGGCTCGTATTATCACGTCTGGTTGACATGTGGCAAGGTGAAACAATATTGGAAGGAGGTGCAAAAGATACTAGTCCAAATAACTAGCATTCAGATTCCGCTAGAGCCAGAAATATTTCTCTTAAATATATTCCCGGAAAAATGGAAGAAAAAAGAAATATATGTAGATCTGCTCCAGGCATTTAAAAAAAGAGGCATGCGCAGGGGACGCTCTGTCACTTTTGGGGGGATTTAAGTATCCCCCCCAATAATTTTTTTTAACTTTTCAGATTTTTGTGTGCACGAAAATCTCCCTCCCGCCCAGGTGCCCCCAATGCATGGATTTAGGTATCCGCACGCCAGGGGGCACCTTCACTATTAGATATATAGATGAATCCACCGTTAGTCTTTTAAAATGCATCAGCAGCAGAATTACTCCACTGACTTTCATAAGTTCACACAAAACCCTAAACATTCTTACATCCATCATCTATCCCACAGGACAGAAACCATTGCCAGTTTGTTCCGGCTAGGTGGGATACAAATCTACAGTAATAAAAATAAATAAATAAATTCTGTCACACTTCTTTGCCCATTTTAAGACAATAAAATTTTTGATTTCATTGACTGAAATGTTGGCTTGGATCCAGTAGCAACATTTCCAGGGCCAATTTAAGCTGCAGTGGAAGGTGGAGAAGGAAGTTCAGCTATGTGCATAACTTACTTTAAGACCTTTCTTTCCATGGAAACTTTAGGTGGAATTAGGCTTGCCAAGTCCCTCCGGGGGGCGGGGAAACCCCCACCCCAGAGGCCCGTTCCCTGCCGCCGGCGGACTGGGCCCCGGGGGGAACCCCACCCTGACGTGCACGTCATCCGGAAGTGATGTGATGACGCCGGGCACGCTGGGGGCAGGGCCACAGTCATCCGAGGGAAAACTCTATGGTTTTCCCTCAGATGGTTGTGGCCCCGCCCCCAGCATGCCCGGCGTCATCATGTCACTTCCGGGTGACACGCGTGCAGCGCGCGCTCTAGCCGCCCTCCAGCCGCCAGCGGGGAGTCCCCCGCTCCGGTGAAATTTTGACTTGGCAACCCTAGGTGGAATCCAAGCAATATTAATTTGCAATTTTTGTAGATGGCCTTTCAGTTGTAGCAGTTACCAAAAGGACTTACAATAAAAGCAAAGCAAAAAAACCACCACCACCCTCAAAAAAAGCAAGAACAAGTAAAATATAAACAGCTGACAAACACTGTTCCTAAAACCAGTAGGCAAGAAGCCTAACCAAATAAGAGGACAATCTCAAAATGGCATCAGAATACCCCAAAAAACAAACCTGTAAGAGATATTTGCTTAATAAAATCTCTGCAGTGGAAAGGAAAGCTTTCACGCCTTCAAAGAGCAAGGAGACACATGCTGAACCTCTGAAGGGAAGGTGTGCCAAATATCAGGAGACACCACAGAAAATATCAGTTTCATGGAAGTGACTGGTGCCTGCCCATGGAGCAGGTGCTGGCATTTGTCTGCCCCCCCCATCTCCTTGGAGGAAGCAGCCAACTGAGGCTCAGTGTGGGAGTGCTGGCCAGTCAAGAGCTGGCTTGCTAGCCATGTCTGGCAGCGGCCACCCTCCCTCCTCAGTTTGGACCAGTGTAATGTCCCCATCCACCCACCCTCTTTTTAGACCCTGTGGGATTAGTTAGACACTAGTTTTTGGGGCTAAACAGGAATTTTTTGGGCCTCAGACTGGCCAAGAGAAAGGTCTTTTTTCACCTGCTCTACATGGTCAGAGGGCGTGAGGTATAAATAGGCCTCGTAAAGCTGGCTAGGCCCTAACTGGGAAGGCGGGAGAAGCACAGGTTGAGGGGATTTTGAGTTGGCAAGCACCCCCAAGATATCAACAATAGGAGTGGTCCTCAAACTGGGTTCCTATGGGCTTGGCACTCAGGGTGACTCAGTTGGGGTCCTCTTTGAGGTTGGGGGAGCATATGACAAACCTTAAGGGTTTGCAGTTCTGGGCTGGAATGTGCCCTCCCTCCTCTCTATGTACTGGCATGCAGGCCATGACGAATAAGGTCTGGAAGGATCCCGGACCTGGCTCTGAGCTGGGATGGGTTTGCCCTGTTAGAAGGCTTGCTTTGCAATGCAACCCATGTTTTAATATGTTAATGATCACCTTATGTATAAATAAAATTCCCAGTTTAACCCATAACTTGTGTTGTGTTTCATTCGAGGGGTGGGCGGGCAATAATTCACCACAAGTTTCCTGTGTACAAACAATGAGTAAGTGGGTCAGAACAATACAAGAAGGATTGTGTCATCTTTCAGGTGTCTGAGCCTTAGGGGTTCTCTTCATTCCTTTTCACCTCATAGCATCCTTCTACAAGGTGAGAACCCTATCCAGGCAAACCATCTCCATAACAATGAAGTATTCCTAGATTCTGTTCCTTCCTAGCTCTGATCCTGTAATGCCTATTAGGCAACATGCATCACATAGAAACTGTGGCTAATGTTCAAGAATGATTTGACTATTGCTCTCTACTATATTATCAAAGGCTGTTGACTTTAACTCTTTTTGGCTGATCCCTTTTTATATAGCCAGCCTGCTGAAAGCCATTTACTAAGAGCATGAGCTGTAATATCTCAGCTTGAAAACACCGTCTAAATTTTGAATATTCAGATACAGAATCTGAATTTCCCACACCATGGAAATGGAAACAAACAAATAAAATGATTGGAAAGAAGACAGACAG
>NW_015165250.1:290638-316156 GCF_001447785.1 Gekko japonicus
CCTGATTTATATTTCCCCGGTTTGGGTTGCTTTGAACAATTCTGTTCCCATTCGGATTCTGGATTGCTCCTCCACCATGAAACTTGCCTTCTCTAATTTCTTTTTTGCTAGAAGGCATGGAATGTTGAAGAGCATGATTTTTATGGTCAGGAAACTTGGATTCGCTGTTTAGAACTTAATTACATGAAAGAATGAATTACCCAAAAGAGACAATAAAATGTCAAGAGAGGAAGTAAGAAAATATTAAATAGTGGCTGGTTCATACTGACTGGTTCATATCCTTAGAACATTGTTTCCTGGTTTATAATGTTGCTGGGGTTGTCTGAGCATAGCACAGGGAAAATCTAGGTTAAAATATAACATGGTCCCCATTTAAGATAGCAACTGAGAAGAGTTTAAACTGTTGCTGTTCACACACATTGTTCTCGACACCTACACAGAGTGATGAATAACACAGTGAATAAGGCTGAGAATACAGTCACTGAAGCCAAAGGTAGGGGAAAGCCATTCAGAAGTGTAATAGCAACCCATAGGCTGGCCTTACCATTATACTACGTAATCAGGAAGCAAATTCAGGCAACCATTGGTCCCTGCCACACGGCAGGAAAAATACTGGCCAAAGTGCGGCTAATTAGAGCCGCACCAAAATAGAGATGCTGCGGTGGGATCCCATGGATCCCCTGAGCCGCGGCACCGTTGCTCCCCGGTACGATCAGATGCCGGGGAGGAAGACGGTCGGGAGGGGGAGGCTGTCGAGCTGCGCATGTCTGAGCATGCGCAGTTTGGCCAGGAACCAGGGATGCGCCGGCGAAAGGATGCGCCAGCGATCCCACGGCCGGCCTTGATGCGGCCGTCCCAGAAGAACCACCCTGGTAGGTGGTTCATTTTTGCTCCATGTTTTGGGCAGAAGGGCCGGATCAAGGATGGGTGCGCAACACTTCCCAGATGTTGCAGTGGGATCGCGCCCGTTTGCTCCGCCCCCGATCCGTCCCTCTCCTGGCCCAAAACCTCTCGTATGACCAGGGCCATTAAAGGGCAACAAATTGTCAGTTATTATCATTCAGACAAAGCTATTGGCTATAGATGCACAGAGGCAGGCTTCCATGATGTACCATATTTACTGATCGATTTTGCGCACATTATTTGTTTTTCTGATGCAATAGCCAGTGTGCACTGATAAAGAGCACGATCAGACAACGACATCTGCCTTTCATGCCCCAGTTGTCAGCACCCTGCTTTGCTTCGCTTTGTAAGTGGAGTAATCAGGAACCATGGGGAGAGTGCACAGTGAAGTCAGTTCAGGGTGGGATGTCTGATCAAAACAGAGGCACAGCCAGATCTCACCCAGTCTCCAGTGTGACTGCAGCCCATATCTACTGTGATGGATCAGAGCCTACACTTTTCGTTAGAAGTGTGTGGCTCCATTTATCCCTTCAGTCATCAACATACATTTTCCCAGCCCTGAGGGATGCTAGTGTCACTTTGAAAGCCTCCCGGCATTCTGTAGAAGCACCTGCAGATATGCATAGGTTTGATATACTACATCATGTTGGGTACCACACTTTAAGACAGCTGTAGACAAATTGGAACAAGTTCAGGGGAGGGCAAAAGAGATGGTCAGAGGACTAGGAAATAAACTTATAAGGAGACCTTGAAGGCACTGGGCATGTTTAGCCTGGAAAAGTGAAGACTGAGAGGAGACGTGATCGTGCTCTACAAATACCTGAAAGGCTGTCACACAGAAGAGGACAAAAACTTGTTATCTGCTGGTCTAGCAGGCAAGATAAATCAGTGAGTAGATTTTGGCTGAACATTAAGAGACACTTTATATTAGTGAGAACAGTTCAACAAATGGAACCCGTTACTTAGGGTATGGTGGTCTCTCCACTGATAGAAGTCTTCAAGCACAGACTGGATAGCCATCCATCAGGAATTGTGTAGATTTCATGTAATGGGCAGGGGGTTGGAAGTCTGCACTGATGAAAGAGATAGGAAAGGCAATAGGAGTCCCCTTCCTCCTCCCTTCTACAGCTTCTGCATCATGGGTATGAGCCTCCACGGGTTCAGGGACGATGTGAATAAATTATTCCAGGATCTGGTGGGACTGGTGTGGAGAAAGGGGACATGGAAAGGATCCCTTGCACTGAAGGATTGTGGGCTCCAACCCATTGGTGGCAAATTTGCCATTCTCCACAGTTTTAAATTTTAATTCCTTCTGATACCATGGTTTCCACCTTTGCTTTATAATACTCACAATTTCTCTGCACACATCATGCACGTGTTGCTATGTGTTCGGCCCGAAACGTCACGTATTGGGTCATTCTCACGGGTGCAGGTGAGTCCTCCATCAGGCCTCATTTGTGACCGGTATTCATAGCACTCATCACCCCTCTGGAGGGAAAGAAAATAATGTTTCTCATGAGGTGCCTTCTTTGGTTTGATGGACTAGTTCTTAGAAACTCTAGAGGATGTTCATCCACTGTAAATGCCTCACATAAACATTGTCAGGGTGTGACATCATGTATTATCTTGTGTCTGAGTGGGCTGTTAGAAGACTCATGAATGCCATCCTTAGTACCATGTGTTGGGTGTAGCCTCCTATGGTCAACCTAGTTATTATTCTTTGGCAGGGATATTCAAAGCATGCAATTGATCTGAATGATAAAATGTATCTCCCACTCTTTTCCCAACATGCTTATAATATGGTCAACATTTCCCCCCAGATTACAGCGACTACCTCTAGGCAGTCAAGAGCACTAAAACAATTGACTTAATTCATTTGCCTGAATAGCAGCCCTCATGGAGCACAGTGGAGATTTAAGGCCAATAGACATGGCAAAGCTCATTTGTAAAAGGCAAACTACAAGCACGTGATGCCCCCGTTCAGATCAGGGCACCATAGGGAGAAAAGAAACACTTTAACCATTTGGCCCTCCATGTGGTTTCACTAATCAAAGCTGGCACTGGCCCCTGCCACACGGCAGGGGAAAAGTCGCCAAAAAGCGTGGCTTTTAAAGTTGAAGTTGAAACGGCGCGGCTGGATCCCACAGATCCCGTGGCCGCGCCGCCTTTTCTCCCCGGCACGATCAGATGCCGGGGAGAAAACACGGCCCTGATGGGGAGCCTGCCGAACTGTGCATGTCCGAGCATGCGCAGTTCGTTAGGCTCTGGGGATGCGCCGGCGCAAGGACGCGCCGGCGATCAAACGGCCCAGCTTGCCGCGCAGCTTCCCGATGAACCACCAAGGTAGGTGGTTGCAAGTTGGGGCGGATTTTCGCGGGGAAGGGCCAGTTCGGGGACGGAAGCACGATGCTTCCCAGATGTTGTGGTGTGATCGCGCCAGTTTGCTCCACCCCCGAACTGTCCCGCTCCCGGCCCAAATCGCCTAGTGTGAACAGGACCATTAGTACTTTAAAGGAAAAAGATGGGCCCTTCTTTTAAAAATCCTCTTTCCCCCCTTTAAAGTGCTTTTAATAGCATGGGGGGAGTAGTTCTGATTAGTGAAACCATGTGGCATTTGAAGGGTTAAACTCTAGGATCGCTGACTCCAGTTTGGGAAATTCCTGGATAGTTGGAGGTGGAGACTGGTAAGGAAGCAGTTTGGGGAGATGAAGGAGCTCAGCTGGGAAGTGATGTCATAGAGCCCTCTGCCCAAATCTGCCATTTTTCTCTTGGGGTACTAATCTTTGTAAGTCTGGAGTAATTTACAATTCCAGGAGAACTACAACTTTAATCTGGAGGCTGACAACCCTGTTACACTCCCACTCCCATCCCTGTGCTGCCCCAATCCAAATAAGGGCCCTGCATGCTTGAAATTCGCCTTTTGCAGATAAATGGCGATTTGACACATCTGTCTCAGTCCTGAGAGTCATGATACAAATGCATTAGATGGTGAATAAAAGTAACATTCTGGTTTGGGATGAAAGCAATACTGGTCTCAATTTGCAAACCTTTTTCATGGCAAATCCCTTTTTGTTAAATTGGTGGAAAGTTGGAAACCATTATTAAGGAAAGAATTAGTAGGCACATAGATGAACAAAACCTATTGAGGCAGACTCAGCATGGGTTCTGTAAGGGAAGATCTTGTCTCACTAACCTGTTAGTGTTCTTTGAGGGGGTGAACAAACATGTGGACAAGGGGGACCCAATAGATGTTGTTTACCTTGACTTCCAGAAAGCTTTTGATAAAGTTCCTCATCAAAGGCTCCTAAGTAAGCTCAAAAATCATGGGATAAAAGGACAAGTCCTTTTATGGATCAAAAACTGGCTAATTAATAGAAAACAGAGAGTGAGTATAAATGGGCAGTTCTCCCAGTGGAGGGGGGTAAGCAGTGGGGTACCACAGGGATCAGTACTTGGTCCACTGCTTTTTAACTTGTTCATTAATGATTTGGAGTTGGGAGTAAGCAGTGAAGTGGCTAAATCTGCGGATGATACGAAGTTGTTCAGGGTGGTGAAAACCAGTGAGGATTGTGAGGCACTCCAAAGGGATCTGTCAAAGATGGGCAAGTGGGCGTCAACATGGCAAATGGGGTTCAATGTGGCCAAGTGCAAGGTGATGCACATTGGAGCCAAAAATCCTAAATATAAATACACATTGATGGGGTCTGAACTGGCAGAGACAGATCAAGAGAGAGATCTTGGAGTTGTAGTAGATAACTCACTGAAAATGTCGAGACAGTGTGTGACTGCAATAAAGAAGGCCAATGCTATGCTGGGGATTATTAGGAAGGGTATTGAAAACAGATCAGCCAATATAATAATGCCCCTATATAAATCAATGGTGAGACCTCATTTGGAATACTGTGTGCAGTTCTGGGCACCACACCTTAAAAAGGATATTATAGCTTTGGAAAAAGTGCAGAAAAGGGCAACTCGAATGATAAAAGGGTTGGAACACTTTCCCTATGAGGAAAGGTTAAAGCGCTTAGGGCTCTTTAGCTTGGAGAAAAGACGACTGAGGGGTGACATGATCGAGGTTTATAAGATTATGCATGGGAAAGAGCAGGTAGAGAAAGAGGTACTTTTCTCCCTTTCTCACAATACAAGAACCCGTGGGCACTCCATGAAATTGCTGAGCGGTCGGGTTAGAACGGATAAAAGGAAGTACTTCTTCACCCAAAGAGTGATTAACACATGGAATTCACTGCCACAGGAAGTGGTGGGTGCTACAAGCATGGACGGCTTCAAAAGGGAATTAGATAAGCATATGGAGCAGAGGTCCATCAGTGGCTATTAGCCACAAGGTATAGCTAGGGGCTCTGGGGCAAGTGATGCTCTGTCTTCTTGGTGCTTGGGGGGGGGGTCAACACATTGGCGTCTCTTACGTTCTTATGTACTGAGGATGAACGCAAATTTGAAATTATTTGCTTTGTTACTCAACAATAAATGACTGGAGCAGAGTGTTCTTTTCAGCATGATGATAAAAGTCTTCTATACTTCTCTTTAAAATTTTTGGATCATTTCCCCCCCTGCTCCTTGTAAGATTCATGCATCTGAATTTCTCAAGACGACTGCTGGTTTCAACAAAAGTAATATTTCCTCCTTTCAGTTTGCAGATTCCCTAATCAGATATATTTCACTAGTCTTCTCAAACCCCTTTTGCCTTTCCCAGAATTCCTCAGATTTTTGCCTGAGCAGAAAATTCTTTATTGTTTACTGTAGTTGAAATTATAGACTAAAACTGAGGTGGGAACATTTGTTTCCCAAACATCAAGAAAAACAATAATTGGGTGCTGTACTAGGAACTCTTTGTAAGCCCCATTGAATAAAATGGGACTTATCTCTGAGCAAACCTACTTAGGATTGTCCTCAGGTGTGTCAGGGCCTGAAAAAATAACCTCAAGAATCTTTGCCATCAAATAATGTTAACACTGAGTAAAATTGAATGCAACAGTTCTTCAAATTTATATTAGGAGTAAATGTAGTTGTCATGGCTTAAGTAGGAATGGCCAACTTACAGGAATCATATGGCAACTAAAAGAGATTCTGTGCATAAGCCAACACTCTGCACATGCACAACAGATGTTATCAGTTTCTACTGGTGTAAAGATACTCTGAACCATGTAACAAGTCTGTGACTATATAGGGAGAATTGTGTAATGGTGCAGAGGTCATTTCGGGGGGGAACGCGGGGGAACGCAGTTCTCCCGGGTGAGGTGCAGGGGGCGGGGCACACAACGAAGCCCCGCCCCTTCTTCCGGCAGCCCCCTGCTTCCAGCCTCATTCTGTTGCAGAAGGAGGAAGAAGCAGGAGGGTAAGTTGGCGTCCTCCCCCTCTGCCTGGCCGAGGCCACTTCACGTGGCCTCCGCAAGGACTCCCAGCCCCATCCAGGAGCTTCCCCAAGGTAGCTGTGTTAGTCTGTTGCAGCAAAATAGTCCAAGAGTTCAAATAGCACCTTTAAGACTAACAAATAGCACCTTTAAGACTAACCTTTAAGACTAAGACTGAGTGGTGGGTGTGGCCTTATGACACACTTCCGGTGATGGCAGGGGGTTGTGGCCTCATGACACACTTCCGGTGATGGCAGGGGGTGTGGCATATGCTAATGAGTTATGCTAATGAGTTCCCCTAGCTCTTTTTCTACGAAACGACCCCTGTAATGGTGTATATAGGGAGACTGTTGTAAAGATACGCTGAACCACGTGACAAGTCTGTGACTATATATGGAGAATTTTGCAGCATGCTTCACGATGAAGCTGGCCTTCTTCATGTTTCTGTCAAGAAGAGGAGGAGGAGATTGGATTTATACATCGCCCTTCACTACCCAAAGGAGTCTGAGAGCGGCTTACAAATTCTTCCCCTTCCCCTTCTCGCAACAGACACCCTGTGAGGTAGGTGGGGCTGAGAGAGCTCTTTCAAGGATTACTTTTGAGAGAACAGCTCTGAGAGAATTTATGACTGACCCAAGGTCATATCAGCAGCTGCATGTGGAGGAGTGGGGAATCAAACCCAGTTCTCCCAGATTAGAGTCTATGCTCCTAACCACTACATCAAACTGGCTCTCTGAATGGTGGAAAGCAATCTACAAAGCACTGCAACATTCAATGATTCATGACATAAATGCAGAATATTAATGGTCAAGACACAAATCTGGATAAAGTTTAATCTCACCTCGCTTCTTTCTTTTTCTATTTTGTTTTTTTCATATGATGGCATGTCACCGCCATTTTTGCTGCAAGAAAATGTTTACAACATATTTCACAACTGTGAATAGCACAGCTTGATGTAGTTAACAAACAAATGTATCATTTTCTACTCACAACTTTTGTGCACACATCATGCACTTATTGCTATATTGTCTGCCAAAAGCATCACGGACTGGGTCATTCTCTCTCGTACAGGTAATTCCCCCATTCCTGAAATAAGCCATGTATTCCCTGCAGCCATCATCCTACAGTGAAGGGAAAAGATTAATTTTTCTCCTTGCAGCCTTACTAAAGAGAGAATCTACCAAAAGTCACAATTTTGCCAGAGTGATGAAGTAAGGTAAATTCCAGTGTAAGGGATAGAGAACAAAATGATAAGCATGGTGACAAGTCTGTGACTATATAGGGAGAGTTTTGCAGCATATTTCAAGATGAGGCCTTTGACTGAACTGAAACCGGTCGATCAATTTAAAAAAACCCTGTAGTTTGAAGGTTCAGAAGTATTTTTTGAGTATTATAATGAATATTATGGTTTAATCACGCAGGTCACAATCCAAGTAAAGGTAAGTATTTTAAGCACCTTTTTATCAACAGGATACTTAAGCACCTGTTTAGCTCTGTTCTGTGAATTCAATAATACTGAGGCCTCCTTACATATGAAGTCCTTGTTTTTGTTGAGCAATGAGTTCAAAGCAGACATTCAATGGGAGTTTTGTGCCTCCCAGACTCCCATGCATCCTTTTCTCCTTGTGACTGCATTGCGTGGGAAGAAGCAGATTGAGTCTTCCCCTTCACATTGTTTTCTCCTCCTTAAAGCACCCTGTGAAGTTATTTTATTTATTTATTTACTTTATTAGATTTAGAACCCACCCTCCCTGCATAGCGGGCTCAGGGCGGGTTCCATCAAATGTAATATACAGTAGTTTAAAACAGTTTAAAATACATCAGATAAAATACAGTGCAATTTCTATATCCCATCAGTGCCTCAACAGATGTATCCTTGTAGCAATTGGGTTCCAGATGTTACTCAGATCTGATCCACTGAAGGGGAGGCCCAATAGATAGATGAAAAGGAGAACACCCGCCCCCTCAACTAAAAGCCTTGCAGAAGAGCTCTGTCCTGCAGGACATGCAAAACTGTAGACGGTCCCACAGGTCCTGGTCTCATAAGGGAGCTCATTCCACTAGGTAGGGGCCAGGGCCGAAAAAGCCCTGGCCTTAGTTGAGGCAAGACGGATGTCCCTGGGTCCAGGGACCACCAGTAGATGTTGATTAGCAGATCATACCACTCTTCAGGGCTTATATGGGGAGAGGTGGTCATGCAGATATGCAGGCCCCTAGCCATATAGGGCTTTGAAGGAAAGCACCAGCACCTTGAAACGAATCCAGTACTTCATAGGCAGCCAGTGCAGTTCGCACAGCACAGGATGGGTATGTGTCCGGATATATATATGACATCACATTACTTATGCGGCTGTATGTAAGTTCTGAAACAAAGCTAATAGTGAGTCCACAGGACTTTTTAAAACAGAGAAAACAACATGACAAGGAATGCTAAAGCCACTTCTGCCCATGTGCCCTGGTTGCAAGAAGAAAGTTATTTCCATGAGTCTGGGAAAGTCCCATTGAACATCTGTTTCAAATCCCTCACTTCATCACTTATCAAACATGAGGACTTTGGAATTCATAAAATTAAAGGATGCTTTTGGACTTCAGGTGACTTGTGCAAAGTGCTTGAGATTCTACTGAAACTTTAAATGTATTTTTCGCTCCATAAGACGCACCTGACCATAAGACACACCTAGTTTTTAGAGGAGGAAAACAGGAAAAAAACAGGCTCGGAGGGGGTGCAACAGGGCGCATGCTCTAGGGAGCTCGCAGCAGCTCGCCAAGGCAAACAGCCGGAGCTGGGGGCTCCGTTTAATAAGGGAGCGAGACGGAGCTCTTCCACCAGGCCTTCAACTAGGAGCCTCCCCCAATAATTAATTGTGAAGCCTGCCCTTCGGAACTATCATCAATAGCCTGAGCTGGCCACATAAGAAGAAACAGAATGAGGAGTGGATCAATAGGACATCAATTGCTGCCATCGTCGCCAAATATAGTTAGCATTAATTTTGCTAGACCAATTGTATTAGCACTTTACATCATCTGGATTGTTTTAGAATGGTTTTATGTTTTAATGGTTATTTATGTGTTTTAATTTTTGTAAGCTGCCCTGAGCCCTCCCCAGTGGGGAGGGCAGGGTATAAATTTAATAAATAAATAAAGGAAAAGTGGTAGGTGGGAGAAGGATAAAGTGTGGCTTCTCCCTTACAAATTGCTTCATCCTGGTGCTATTTGGCATAGAAGGAATGGCAGCTGGGGTTTCTAAACATGAGTTGATCACCCAAAAAATGTCTAATATATTTTTTAAATCTAGAAGTCAAGAACAGAGAGCATAGTTCCCAGCTCCCCAGGCTGGGAGTCTCCTACAGAGACTCCGGGGGGTCTGGAACCAGTCAAGACCCCTCCTGATTGCCGCATCTTGGCGCGTCTCCATCGGGAGCTCAATGAGACTCATCCAAGTGCTAAGCCACCGAAACCGAAATTCTACAGTAGTCTAGTCTTGAGGTGACCATTGCATGGATCACTGTTGCCAAGTCGTTGCATTCGAGGAAGGGAACCAACTGCCTAATCAGCCGGAGATGATAAAAGGCTGACTTGGCAGTGGCTGCTACCTGGGCCTCCATTGTTAAGGAAGGATCCAGGAGCATTCCAAAGCTGGGAGTGGGATCCGTACCTCTGGCCCACCCCGGCCTAGGCACAGGACCTCTGTCTTCATCGGATTCAATTTCAGTTGGCTCAGTCTAAGCCAACCAGCCACAGCTTGTAACACCCGGTCCAGATCTTCTGGTTTGGAGTCAGACCGGCCGCCCAACAACAAATAAAGCTGGGTGTCATCAGCTCCCCCTCCAGCTACTTCCCCCCCAGCTGGATTTTCAGAAACACATTTAAAGTGATTAACACTTGGAATTCACTGCCACAGGAAGTGGTGGCGGCTACAAGCATGGATGGCTTTAAAAGGGAATTAGATAAGCATATGGAGCAGAGTCCATCAGTGGCTATTAGCCACAAGGTATAGATAGGGACTCTGAGGCAAGTGGTGCTCTGTCTTCTTGGTGCTTGGGGGGGGGGTCAACAGTGGGAGGGCTTCTAATGTCCTGGCCCCCCTGGTGGACCTCCTGATGGCACTGGTATTTCTGGCCACTGTGTGATACAGAGTATTGGACTGGATGGGCCTTCGGCCTGATCCAACATTGGCATCTCTTATGTTCTTATGTTCTTAAAGTTTTATCTACATAAATATTAGCTGGACAAAATGAATCACTGCAAGGATTAAACTAATCCAAGAAATTTGGTTAAGGAACAAAGAAATTATTAGGAAAAGTTAGTCAAAAATATTTGCTGTCTAGAGAAACATTTGTGCAAGAAAAGGATTGGCCAGATAAATAAGGTGCAGTTAGGGCTTACTTGGTCCCACAACTTGTTTTAGCTAGAGTTTTTTTGTGTTCCTTCACTGAGCATGAATCCAGTGCCAACACTGTGTTTGCACTTTTATGGGCAAGGAAGGTAGCACTAGCCCTGGCCTAAAGAGATGACAGTCTCAGAAAGACAATAGGAAACAGGCAAAAATCTTCATGGTATGCTGGTTTGTGCTTGGCGTAAACCGAATACATAATAAAGTTTCAGTTGCACTTAACCAAATTAGGGAGTTCCAGAGCTAGAAAGTTGTAACAATTTACATCCATTGTATCCAAAGGTTTGGATCTTACTATAAACAGTCACTAAAAATAGTTATCTGCATGCAGGAGAAATCTTCAGCACAATGCAAAGAAGCCTTCCCTGCCTTCAGCATAACCATCATTCTTGTCTCCTCCACACATTCCAGTTCTGCATTCCTCTCCGACTGTGGTCACATACTGCCCTTGCAGTTATGGTAATTGATTGGATTCATACTTGACTGGAGAAGAGCAGTTGCCATTTCCCACTTGCGGGATCCCACACAATCCAATAACATTTCAATAACATAATTAAGGATGGGCACGAACCAAGAAAATGCTGTTCAGTTTGGTTCGGGGCATACCCAGTTCGCTAACCATGAACTGTCACAAACATCTAGCTGCCAAATGAACTGGTTCAGTTCATGAGGCTTGTGAGGTGGCAGAACCCCCCCCCCAGTGTGCTAGAAACACCAAACATGCAGGGGATCTCTGGCTGACTCTCCTTTATCTTCCCTTCAAGTTTGGTGAGGATTGGATTTATAAGGTCCAAGTTACAGCTACCCCAAGATGGTGCCCCCAGGAAAGAGCTTTCTGGGGAAATGACAGGCACAGGTTCAGTTGTGTATAGAACAGACTCTGTGCGAGCTGGAGACTTCAAACTTGCAGAGGACCCCTCCCCCAATGCTCCTCTACATGCCTGCCAAGTTATGCAAAGATTGGATTTAGGGGAGGGTCTGAGTTTTGGGCCCCCAAAGAGATGCCCCCGGGAAAATGCTTTTGGGGAAAATGTCAGGCACAGGTTCAAAAGTGCAAGCTACACACATTAAATGAACAGGGAACCTATTGGTGTTTCCAAAGCTGGAGAATTCTGGGGGGGGGGGGTTGCTTTTGAGGTGCTTTGTTGCTTTGAAGTGTGGTAAACATTTTGTTTGAGCAGAGACAGTCTGTCTGGAACAGCTTGAAAGTTTGTGGAAGGTTCATGTCGATTTACCTGCCACAAACTTCAGTTTGTGAACCATAAACTGGCCAAAATTCATCATGAACTTTAGTTTGTGAACCCGTTTGTGTCCATCCCTAAACATAATTATATGAGACTGACAGTTCCCACATCACTCCTATTTCATACCTGCTCAGGGAAGTGAGGCACTGAAGTGTGAACTTCCTATGTGATCCCAAATGGTTCTATTACTCAAATGTTTTCCTAAAGTGCTATGGGTTCCAGGAAATGAAAGATGCAACTGTTCCATTCTGGCTATGCATAAATTGACTTTTTTTGTGATGGTGGGGTCTCAAGGCAGAGGTCTTTAGCATCAACTACCACCTGATCTTTTAAACTGGAGATTCCAGTTAACTGGAGTTTCTAAGGATTGAACCATGGAGCTTCTGCATATCAAGCAGCTGTTCTATCACTGAACCATGACCCATCACCCATCCCTATATGAATTTAATCTGTTGATTGTAAATCACTCTGAGAATCAAAGGTGGAATATAAATCTTTTGCTTCAATAAATAACTGATCTGAGGTACACCTTATAAAATGTGAAGGTAAGATGGCTATGAAGAAACATTTTATGTTTTAATAGGGATGTAATATTTCAGGCTGAGAACAGATGTAGCCAAATTATAGGTGCAACTTCAGAGCCAGTGGGGTGTAATGTTTAGAATTGTAGACTAGGACAAGGGAGGCCTGCTCTACTATGAAGTTGACAGAGTGACCTTGGGTCAGTCACTGTCATAGGCTTGATGTGATGATAAAAAGGGAGTGGGTGATTGATGTATGCCACTAAGATATTTTGGGAGGAAAGATGGGATAAAAAATAGTTCAGGTATAGGCGGAAGTCCCAACTATGTGAGCAGATATGCTGTGATGTTGAATCTCTTGTGGAGCTACAGTATTAACAAATCTGTTCATAAGACCACTTTCAAAAAAATAAACCAGGAGGCAAAGTCAGATCCCTATTTCAGAAACAAATTTCATTTTGCTCAGCATCTTTGATTTGCTCCTGTGCATTTCAGTAACACCAGAGTGCCCCCCCATACCTCCAGTCAGATACCATGGAAAAAACCTTAATAAGCTTCAGCACACTTGGTTTCTAAACCACTTGAAATTAACAGATTTTTCAAAAAACATTATAACAGGCTCAAGACTGGCATCCATTCCAACAATAGTCCTCCTACACATGTCAGAACCAGACATTGGAAATACCCCATAATGGACTAGAACTACTGGAGTATTTATGTGGACAGAAGGATTTCTATCACCAAATATATTTTTCTCATCTCCCCCCTTCCAATGTAGCCCCCAATGCCCTCCAAAATGTTGTTTCTAGGAGTCCCCTGTCCAGTGGATACAAGCCAGAATGGAATAATCACAGAAAGGAGTGGGGAAGGCTTCATTGGGAAGGGGATGGGAAGGCTTTCAGTTCCCAGTTTCTAAATTTGCAGTCTCAACCAATCCAATATCCATTAATTAAAAAGCTAGTTAGTAGAAGGGACAAAGAACAATAAATTGACACAGTTGTTCAGGAAACTAGCTTTGTCCATACACATAACCCAACTGTCAGAAAGCATGCATTGAAAGTGGACCTCCTGGCATCTTTCTATTGAACAATCAATAAGGCTGTGAAGGAAGAGACCATTCCCGATTTCTGTGTAATGCTTCAGATCTGCACTTGTATTACTAATTTTCTTTAAGTGTGTTCAGTACAAAGATTAATCATTATCCTGACTCTTAAATTAATTTACATAGTTGTAGTTCTGGACTATATACTCCAACTCACAAAGGAGTTTGAAGTCTTCCATTTCAACACAGCCACCACCAAAACCACTTCATCAAATGCAGGATTAAGCATCATCAGATTAGGTAATAAGGCTTCTCATGCTTTAGTAACATGCCTTCCCACCTTTTCTGAAGTACTCGTAGACCAGCGTTCATTAACAGCGAATCCTCTTTTTTTGCTATTAATAAAGACAATAAAAAATACAGGGCAGGGTTATGGAGAATTTAAATGACATATTCCTGTAACACAAGGGTTTTTTTTAATGCAACCATTCCTCTCTCAAGAACACAAGAAGAATCCTGCTGGATGAGAACAGTGGTCTATCTAGTTCAGTGTTCAGTTTCACACAATGGCCAAACCAGTTGCCCTGAAGAGCCAATAAATAGGGCATAGGGGCCAAGGCTTACCCCTGATGATGCCTTCCAGCACTGAAATTCAGAGGTTAACCATCTTGAGATGCGAGGCTCCCTTTAGTTATCATGGCTAGTAGCCACTGACGAATCTGCCACTCCATGAGACTGCCTCATCTGCCTTATCCTTTTACAGTCACGTATGCTTATAGCAATCACTAGATCCAGTGACAGTGAATTTCACAGTCTAATTACTCATTGTGTAAAGAAATGCTTCTTATTGTCAGTTCTGAATTTATTGCCTACCAATTTCATTGGGTGTTCCCATGTTCTAGTATTGTTCTTCTCACATAATGCAATAGATCAACCCACAAATAAGAAAAGAGATGAGATCAAGTTTTAAAAGATAGAAATTGTTGCTTAGGATCCCTGCATTTCAAGGTATTTCATTCCTGTGTCCTTTTTTGTGGACTTCAATGGACTCCTATTCCAGCCACTCCATATTTCTTGGCTCTTGATTCAGAGGAAGTTATATCCATATGACATAAATTGCTCATATAACTAAATTTCCTCACTGATTGCAATAGGGAACCAATGATATTAACTTTATCAAACCAAGGCCTATGTATCTATTTACCAGAGCTATACATAAAAATAGCCAGTAAGTAAGCCAACTGGTATAGATAGGCATCCATTTGAGAGAGTGGGGAAGTGAAGGGTTAAGCATCTGATCCCTAATCACTCTGCAAATAAAAAATGAGCATAAGTATGAATCTCCTATTAGTGTTGATTAAGTCATTAAATCTAAGTCAATTTTCTTGCAAAGAGAAGCATTCTTAGTGATACACATAATACTCTTATTTATAAATACTTGCATAGTTCAGGTCCTTGCATCCCTGTCCTCAGAGTTAGGAATCAAGCATATTTATTTATGTTATTTATAGTCCGCCTTTCTCACATGAACTCAAAGTGGAACACCATTCTTCCACCTCAAAATGGTCACTGGCCACCCAAAGAGCAAATAGTGCCCACTGGATCTGTTTCCAGTTGAGAAAACAGCTTGAGGGAAAGGCAAAAGAAAGACCAGTGACTTTTGCTGATATTGCAGTGATACAGGACTGTGCCATTGTTTAGCATTCCATGAGGAACATGGACCATAAGTACCACTAACCACAAGTCCTTCTTAATACATTTATTCAGGGGAGCAGCTAGGCTTGCCAGGTCTGGGTTGGAAACTACCTGGAGACTTTGAGGGTGGATCCAGGAGAGGGTGGAGTTTGGGGAGGGGAGGGGCCTCAGTATGGTACAATGCCATAGATTCCACCATCCAAAGCAGCCATTTTCTTCAGGTGAGCTGATTTCTGTCAGCTGGAGTTTGTTGTAAAAGCAGGATATCTCCAGGACCCACCTGGAGGCTGGCAACCCTAGGAGCAGCTTGTCCAAATAAATTTTGGCAAGACTCCTCCCTCCAGACATGGGAGAGGCATGGATTGATAAACATTTAATCTGACTTTCAATTAAGGTTGCCAGGCCCATGCCTCGAACGCCTGGGAAACTTTTGGGGGCGAGGCATCGGGAAAAGGCTACTGGCAATGCATCAATGTCACTTCTCGCTGGAACTTGCAAGTGACATCACTAACTTTCTAGGATTTCACCCAATCTCTGTAGTAAACACCATAGAAATCTGTAATATTCCTAGAGCATGGCCAACATCACGTCTGAGTTCCAGCTGGAAGTGATATTGATGTATTCCTGTTGCTGTCTTGCTGTGCCTCAAGCCTCCACAGTTATGCTCCTATCTCTTCCTAGCACCCAGAAGCCTGAGGGTTAAGAGGTCCACAATTCTCTGAGGATCCCATCTTCTCAGTCTCCCTGGACTCAGTCTCCCTGGACTCCCAGGTAAGCTATGTAACTGCATCAACTTGTTTGCTAGGGAACTGAGCTGTAACAAGAAGGGCAGAAGGTTGGTAGGGAGGCAATTAGTCTTAATATCCAGAGTGGCTGACATGCATTAATCATCCTCACATGTTTGTAATCTTTTGTTTCAGGTGTATTTGCAATGCATAGTGGCTTATGGTTAATCTCTGCAGTATCTAGTGTGTACTCTACTGAGGAATAGTTTAAAAGTGTACTGTAAATTCATATCTTATTTCCTCATGCTGATGAATTGCCTGTTTATGTATCCCATATTATATACATGTTCTGATATTTCTACATCCATGTCCTTTGTCATTTATTCATATATCACTTAGGTTACTTTCATAGTGTATTGTACAATAGTGACTTCCAATAAACTGTTCAATTTGCATAAGCAACATCTTGGACCTGTGTGTGTCTTCCAGCTGGCAATTGTATACCCACTGAGGTGAGAGGAACCCATAGTAGCTAGGGTTGCCAACTCTGGGTTGGGAAGTACCTGGAGATGTTGGGGGTGGAGCCTGAGGAGGGCAGAGTTTGGGGAGGGGAGGGGAGGGGCCTCAGCAGGGTATAATACAATGCAGCCATTTTCTCCAGGGGAAATGATCTTGCAGATCAACTGCAACAGTGGGAGATCTCCAGGTGCCACCCAAAGGTCACCAGCCCTAATAGTAGCAGAGGCATCCTGAATAAGGGAGCCTCCCACACATCCCATCCCAGAGAGGGTACTCAGGGAGAGAAGCAAAGATCTGTGGATATTTTACCTTAAAGTATTGTACAGGAGAAAGCATTTACACAAGCACCTTATGTATGAAAATGAGCAGATCCAGAGATCAGTCTGAACATGTAAAGTAGCCCTGAAAGTGTCCTGAAGAGGTACAGGGGGGACAGGAAGTGGGAATGTTACATCCTTCTTAAAGGCACACTCACAGGCATCACGACAAGTACACATTAACGTTAAAGAGCTGAATAATTTTAATGTATACTCCTGCTGGCTTTGAAGAATATGCCAACAAGGTTCTGGAATTCAGCTGTTGGTCTTAGTGGGCTGGAGAAAGGGCAGAAACTGACCTCTCTCTTCTGGGAGTTATAGCTTGCAACATTTGCCTCAGCCAAAGGTTTCTGCCATAAAGATGAAACTAGGAATCTGTCTGTAGGAGGAGAAGACACAGGGAAAACAACTGGTATAGCAACTCTTATAATCGCTTTAATGTCCCTGAAGCAATTGCTTATTTATAATACTCACAAGACTTCACGGCACATGACACACTTGTTCGTGTGTGTCTTGCCATCTGGACCAATGATTGGGTCGATGTCTCTGCTGCAGTATAAACTCCCATTTTGCAAGAAGGGCTGGAATTCAAGGCACATACCTGCCTAGAGGGACAAAGGAGTATTTAGTGAGGCTTGCCCGCCTTAGGCTGCAATCCTTAAATTGTTTACAATGGAGTCAGAGATCTCAGGGATACACAGCCTTTTCCTATGCTTTGCTTTCCTCTGCCACTGGGGATCAAAAAGATGAGACACTAGGAGATCCATGACTGGATATTCCCAGTATCTTTTAGAGCTTAATTAAACAGGGGGTTGTTGGGAATTGAGAATGGGTATAATCCTGTTGATCCCTGCACAAACTGAATCCCCTCTCCCTGAATATAAATTTAAAGAAAAAAGAAAGGAAAAGATGGATACCAGCCTTTTTCCTTTAAAAGACTCACAATACTGTCCCCATCCCCTCAGTTTCAATTAAGCAACACCATGCAATGAAGGAAAGGTTAACCCCCTTTTTAAAAAACTGGTAGAGCGCCATGATTTCTATCACATCTAATTTGATACCGAGTTTTAAATCTACATCAAGTACAGGAAAAGCCCACAAAACAAATTACAACTTCCAGATTTCAGATAGTGAGGAAAGGAATGATAAAAAAATAAGGGCCAAACCAGATGAGTCAATTTTTTGAGAGATGTGTCTAGGTTCTTCTACCAACAGCCGCATGGCATGCTGCTGGGAATTCATTTTTAAAGTATATGGGACTTCAGCCTTCCCTCTTTGTGGTTTTCACAAAATCCAACATAGCCTCGAGAGTGCCATTTGCCCCACTGGGAGGATTATAAATGTAAGTCATCTGGCTGAAGCCCCCTCCTCCCACCAAACCACGATCCCTATCCAAATTGTGGGCCCACATGCTTGGGAAATGAGTTCCCATCAGTGTGATGTGTAGCTGTTGGTATAAAGGCTGGGTCAGGCGGGGGAGGGGGGTTAGTGTATTATATGATAGGTGTCCTGCAATCCGAAGAAGAGTTGCACCCTTCTAAATCCACTTACTTCAATGAGAAGGATGTAACTTTGCTTAAAAGTGCACTGTGAGAACACAGTCATATGTCATACTCTACAAAGAGTGTTTTTGCTTATTTTTCTTCTAAAATATGATTTTACATTGAGCTAGTAAACTGTAATGACTACATTTGTTTTCTCTAGGTTTTCATATATCTCTTTGAGTACCACAATTCTCATTTTTGCTTTCGTTGACGCCTACATATTATTAACATGTTATGTATTACTAATAGCATAACCTCAATTTTAATTATGACCCTCATCTTATGATAATTATAGTCTGAAGATACATTCATAAATATGTTTGAAACAACCTTTCATATTTAAGAGATTCTTTCTTTACAGTTTGCATTAACTAACTAATTAAGAAAAAGTAATAGAAAACTTTGGACTAACCTTGTATCTAGCTTGACTGGCAACATCTGCAACAAAAATACAGAGAGATTGTGAAACTTTGGAAAGTCCTTCAGAAAACAAATAAAATGGTTACTTGATCCAAACAGGTAGCCAGTAAATCTCACATTCTGGCTCTGATCCAGATTTGTTGTGTTTTGTTGCATATTGACTAGTGACCCCAGAGAGGGATGCTCATGCCTATCCAAGCAAAACACAAATGAATATTTGCAGCTGCAAACACAGATCTCCCTTCTTGGACTGGTTTGAGTAGGACCTACAGTGAGTTTGATTGCAATCCTGAGTATATTTGCTCAGAAATCAATCCCATTGTTTCAATAGGACTTATTTCTGAATCAATCATGATTAGGGCCATTTCTGCAAGGTTATCTGCCTTAGTTTCAGTGCTGTTGGGAAGTGTCCCCCCCCCGCTTCCTCACACCATTATAATACCTTTGTGCACCTCCTGAGGTTTCCACAGCTTTTCTATGATCTTTCTCAAACCTGCTTTGCTTGGACATTTTGGGAAAGATTGCAATAAACCTTGATTGCTGCCCTATGGGTGTGAAAGTTTGTATTCACCTATCCATACGGCAACCATTTTCTCTGGCATGGTCCCCTCAGCAGCCATTTCCTTCCCTCTGCCACCTGAGGGCTTGTAATTTCTTTTAAAAATTGGCACTAGAATATCATTATGTCTGTATCCCATTGTAACAATATGTGTGATAGGTTCTCTGAATGCCCAATTTCTATTTTTATAAAAGTAAGTGTCCAGCTCCTTGCAGAGATATAAGGATAAAGCCTTATATCCACAACAGATGGGGCTAAAAGCTTACTTTTTTGAGAAAAGAAGAGCTGCGAATTCAGAAAACCTGTCACACCTGTCCTTATAACGTTATATCAATCTAACAATATTGTAGTGCTGATTTTCTAAAAAATGCCAAGGAGAAGAGGACTGGCTGCTGCTGGGGAACTACATTAAGGAAACTCAGGGGAAATCTGCCACGTGGGAGCTCCATTGTCGCTGTGCTTTATCAGCAGTTGCATCAGCAATGGGGAAACCACAGAAACCCGTCCCCATGTGGAAACCACCTATGATTTGTGAGTCTGATTGCCCATAATTCTAAGGGCCATGCTTCCCCATTGGCACTTGTAGAAGAGAAATACTGTCCGTACATCATGTGCCTGCAGATCTCTCATTTTCCCATAAGTGGCAATGGTAAGTCTATAGGAACATTGGTCTCAGTGTGTTCATTTTAATGGGACCTTTCTCAAGTACTTTATGACAAGATTGCAGGTTGGGCTGTTCATCTACTCAATTAATGCAATATCTCTGCGTAAAGATCCAAGGAACTACACATCCACTAACTGCAAATACCTAGATTCATAGGGCTGAAGCATAAATTGAATTCCGCTCCCACCACAATATTTTGCTGCCTCCTTCCAATGGCAACACCTTGTTCACATGCCTCCAAGTAGTGTGGCTAACTATGGGTCTGGAAATTCACATGCCTCCAAGTAGTGTGGCTAACTATAAGTCTGGAAATTCCTGGAGATTTGGAGGTGGAGCCTAAAGAAGGCAGAATTTGAGGAGGGGAGGGACCTCAGTGGTATAGAGTTCATAGAGTCCACCGTTCGAAGCAGCCATTTTCTCCAGGGGAACTGATCTCCATAGCCTAGAGATCAGTTGTAATTCCAAGAGATCACCAGGTCCCACCTGGATGTTGGTAAACATACCCCCAAGCAACTCCCTCTGGAGTAGCAGGTGAGGGATGGAACCAATAGAAATCAGGGACACCCCCCCGCCGCCGCCTGAGCAGAAGTACACAAGAAGCCCTTTAGATCCCATCCCTTGTTTATAAAGCAAGGAAGGGTCATTACCATAAGGTAATTTTAACATCTGCCTAACACCCATTCATTTCTGCATGAAACCCATAATTTACTGGCTAAGTTATAGGTAGTTCTTAGTAAGTACTAGGTATTTTGTAGCATTTGTCATAAGGATACAATCCTCCTTATCAAATCCAATCCTAGCAGACCTATCCTTAATCAAACTTATGTACAAAAAGGCAAAACTATATAAGCTCAGAAATCTCACATTTTGACACCCCCTGCCCTCACACTAGAATCATCTTATGTAGCGCTCCACCTCTTCTTCAAACAGAACCTTATCTTCTAATTTTCCAGATGCCCAATCTGCAAGATTTATATTTGGCTCCTCTTTTGGTTTTGTTCTCTTCCTTCCCCATTTCCAAAATGTAATAAATTCAAGGTTATTTCATCATATTATTTACTATTCATTTCTTTACTTCTTTTAACCTTACCTTTCTCTCCAATAGGAACCCAAAACAGCTTTTCTTAATTTTCCTCTATTTTATCATCACCTATGTCCCTATGAGGCAATTTAGGCTGCAAGTGTTCAATGGGCCCTGTAGACCAGCCCAATCACCAATCAGTAAATAAAATAATACTCTCCTAATTGAAACCATAGATTTCAATAGTGCTTTTTACAATCTCTCTTTTACCATTTTTTCCAGTCACTCCATCAGGTATTTTGACTAAACATCAATTTGTTTCCCCTACAGCTCCTTCTCCCCACACCTTTGGTATGCAGCACTTTTTTACCATCAAGTTGCAGCCGACTTATGGAGACCCTTAGGGCTAGGGTGGCCAGCTTCGGGTTGGGAAATACCTGAAGATTTGGAGGTGAATCCTGGGGAGGGTAGAGCTTATCAGGGATGTGATGCCATAGAGTCCACCCTCCAAAGCAGCCATTTTCTCCAGGGGAACTGATCTTCGTCATCTGGAGATCAGTTGTGATAGTGGGAGGTTGGCAACCCTACTTAGGGCTTTCAAGACAAGAAACATACCAAGGTGGTTTGCAATTGCCTGTTTCTGCATAGCGACCCAGCCAAGCGGTAACCTTATGAGCAGGCTAATTCCATCATGCTATATTATCTTCCTTCTTCAGGTACATTTATAATAGGCATATCTTGCCACTTGCCACAATTTGAAGACTACTCTGGAAGCTGCAGGCAAAGAAAATGCAACACTTGCATCAAGCCACTAGAATGGGGACCCAAGATCCCCCACACAAAGCAAAGTCAACTTAGTACAGACAATCATCATCCCTGATACCAATTTGATTGAGGAATAAATCAACAGGATGTACTAGTATCTAGAGTGGACCTTCCAGATTACATATAGTTTGAGTGGCACATGGGGCAACCTACTGCTATAAAATGAGTCCTCCACATTTACAAATCATTCAAAGAAGCAGGTTCTAATACCATCCATTTCTAGCTAACAGCCCTCAAGCACCATCTTCATATTTCCATACAAGTTTCATGGGCTGCCCCACAGTACAATTCCTCGGGTACCAGGAGGTAAGTCTCCAAGAGTTGCCATACTGGGGATACTATGACACATGGGTAACCTGGTGAACATATGAGTCAGTTGATTCTGGACTAGGGCCTCAAGCAGCAAAACCCATTTATAGTTACAAGCATGAACTAATCCAGATCATGGGAAACACCACTAAAGTCCTGAGATCTTTATCCATCAACATGAGTGAAGCCCTATTATACTTCCTCAGGCCCTGCCACTTAAACTCATTTATTTTGCCATGCCGTAGATAAATTAGTTAATATTAACTTACGAAGGAGTTGTCAACGATAAATACTGGGTTAAATAATACAATCAAAGAACTAAAAAATAGAAGTCTATTTATCTCTGAGGACTCACCTAAACCAACAGCATGCAATTATAGGGTTCCTTAGACTTTTTGACAATAAAAAAGCTGATATAAATAGGATGATGTTTATATATAAAACAACAATAAGCTCTGCTGAGTCATACTTAGTTGGCCTCTGCCCACATTTTATCACTGCTTTCTGGCATTCACACTATAGTATTAATCTAGCTGTCAAAACAAATAATGTAAAGACTGCAGAATCACACCCTTCCCATCACATCCCTCTGTTCACTTTCATCCCTTTTCAACAAGAACATTGTTAGAAGAATTAAAAATGTAATCTAGCTTTCACAACTACACAGATAACAATTCTTTAACAGATGTATGATATGTATTCAGAAGGTACACTGGAATGATCCTTTCCAAGAAAAACAAAATGGATGTAAAGGATTGCCAGAACAATCTTTTGAAAAGCATTTCCACATGAAAAAGATCAAGATATTTACCAATGGCAGAACCATATCTATTGCTGGTTTCATAAGTAATTTCAAAAAGATCTAACTATGTCACAATCATGGGTGAAGTATAGCAGGTTGGTTATTCCTTACATTGGCTTTTCCCAGTTTTCGCGATTCAGTATGAACTAAAAGGCACTAACTCCTATTCCTTAAGCTAAGAGAGAGAGAGAGAGAGAGAGAGAGAGAGAGAGAGAGAGAGAGAGAGAGAGAGAGAGAGAGAGAGAGATGGACCTGTAATGAGTATTAGAAAGGCTACTTACCTTCAAAGTAGTTGAAAAGTGTCAGGACCACAAAGACACCTGTTACCTTCATGGTAGGAATAGTGGTGATGAGCGTGCTTTGATTCTATTAGTTCATTGCTCACAGGAAACCTCACAGAGTAAGCTTCAATTGTATAAGTACATATGGGAAGCCAGTTTCTCCACCTTCCTTATGACATAATCTTTAGAACAGCCATCATTAGCTATGAAAACCCGTCTGATGAGGGATGATTTGAATTCTAATGATTCCATCAACATAATTTTCATCAGGATGGGACAGGCTGAGAGTTACACCCTGGATTTTATCGAAACGAGACATTTACCAATACAGTATCTCATTTTCCAGTACAAACAGAGCACCCTGGCTGTACATGACATACTTTTGCAATCTTGAACTTCAGTGTCTGGTGACCTTTACACTTTAACAAACCAGTTCAAGCAGAGCCAGTGTCAGGTAGCCCTGTCACAGGTTTGGAACGTGGAGGGGTTCCCTCCCGTTTACTGTCTCAGCTCTCCCTGGCTCACCAACTGTTTGCTATCTTCTCCTTGACCTTGTAGATGCTCCAGCTGCAGTTTTCTTGGCTGGGAAAGTTAACGGCTTTTGCTTTGCCTGCTTGATTTTGCCGGCATGCATGAGATGTATCCATTGGCTCATGCTTTCAGGGGGGATGTTTGATTCTAGTATAATTCAGAGGCCCTTGTATTTGCGGCTATTCCTGACACAAGCTGTACACGTGTCTCTAGTACTGGATTTACCAATAAACAGTTATCATCTTATGAAGCCCTGTTGACTTCGTATAATTTGAGAAAAAGAGAAAATAAGATAAACAAGGATTTTTTAAAGCAGCGCAGCGATTCAAAGACTCGGAAGAGGACTTAGTGATAAATCTGTCTTCCAGAGAGATTACTCATGAGGAGAAATATTTACTGAATTTGGGACTCGGGTTTGTCCCAACACTGCAATATCATTCCTTTCAAACTAAAATTGACACATACAAGCTTATTAGAGTATTGAAACTAAAAATTTTTTTTGGCAATTCTAATAGACAGGAATCTAGACAGGTTTTTAAAAAGAAATCCACATTTACTCCAAATATAACAGATTCAGCCATAACTACTTTTGAAAATCTGATAAACAGAGATATAGCCAAACTAGAGAGAAGCAGTAGGGTTTCCAACTATAATTTTAGTAAAGAAGAACTATCTAAAATACATGATCTTGCTAATGATCCCAGCATAATAATTTAAAAAGCCGATAAAGGCGGGGTGATTGTAATTCTAAACTATCAAGACTATGTTAATGAGGCAGTAAAGATTTACTTATTATTATGCCAAACTGGATCATGATCCTACAGAACATATTCTCAACCTAATCAAAACTATGGTTAGGGAAGCTCTTAGTTTAGGGTATATAGATAGCATGATTTATGAGTTTCTTCTCAATGATGCACCTAGGATCCCCAGATTTTACATCCTCCCAAAAATCCATAAGCCAGACCGACCACCAAAAGGATGCCCAATAATTTCTGGGTGTGGTTCATTACTACAACCCCTATCTAAGTACCTGGACTCCTTTTTACAATCTTTTGTCCAAGAAGGTACAGCATACTTAAAGGACACAACAGACTTCATCAATAAAGTTGAGGGCTATCTAGTAACAGAACATACTTATCTCTTAACATTGGACGTGACTTCTCTTTACACTAATATTCCTTTAGATGAAGCAAGGAACATCATTGAATATGCATTAGACAGAAGGGAAAATAAAAATCCTCTTACCCATTTCCTCATGGACATTACTGATGTTATTTTTGAAAAGAATTACTTCTTGTGGGAAAGTCAATTTTTCATCCAGGTCAGTGGTGTGGCAATGGGAAGTGCTGCAGCACCATCCGTTGCTAACCTTTTTATGGATTCCTTTGAAAAGGCATATCTATATATCTAATAGTCTGTGCGGATATCTAAATCCGCACTTTGGGGGCACCTGGGGGGGAGGGAGAAGTTTGTGCACACGTGGGGCAGTTCCCACGTGTGCACAAAAATCCTAAATGTTGGGGGGAAATCGGGAAAAAAATCGGGGGGGAAATCGAGAAAAAATCCCCCCGAAAATCACAGAGCGGCCCCTGCGCATGCGCAGGGAATGCTCTGTGACTGCTGCCGCTGCTTGGGAGGGCAGCGGTGAGTGGCGAGCAGGGAGGGGGGCCAGAGCGGCGAGGGCCGATAGGCTCGCCGATCGGCTCTCGGTTCGGAGCCGGGGGGGGGGGGTGGGGAGAGAGAGAGAGAGAGTCGCGAGGCCCGGCGGCTCCACGCCGCGCAGGCCTTGCCTCAGAGCTGGTGAGGGGGGGGATAGAGAGGGGGAGAGAGA
>NW_015165250.1:316497-318428 GCF_001447785.1 Gekko japonicus
TCAATCCTTTCTATGAAAATATGAAATTATATTTGTCTTACACTGATGGTGTCTTTGTCCTGTATCAAAATGATGTTTGTAATATTAACAATTTTGTGTTATGGATCGACAGTCTTCATCCATCTTTGAATTTTACTGCTAATTACAATGCACAGGAAATACAATTTCTAGATACTTCAGTTTACAAAGATTCTAAGAATCACTTAGCTATCAAAAGTTATAAAAAGGACACAAATAAAAATAGCTTTTTGCATTATAAATCCCATCATGTGTCCCATTAAATATGGCTTACCCTTCAGTCAACTGATTAGAGCCAAAAGGAACTCTACCAAGAAGGAAGATTACAGAAAGGAGAGTAGGAGAATTTGCCAACAGTTTAGAAACAGGGGCTATCCAGAAACTATAGTGCATAGTGAAGCTTTAAGGGCTACTGAAATAAACAGAGAAAATTTATTGAAATCAAATAAGAAGACAAGAACAGGCAACAAAAGTAATATTTTGGGGGCAATAGAATATAACTCTTTAGCCCCTAGAATTAAAAGTCAGTGTCAGTGTTTGAGTACTATGCTTGGTGCCCAGGATCGGGTTGCTGCATCGCTGTGCCTTAAGCATGAGCTCATCAGATCTCAGAAGCAAAGCAGTAGCGACCCCAGTCAGTGCTTGTTGGTGCCAGAAGTGCAGTGACCAATAGGGGATCGACCCAAAGAGGCCGTCAGCCAATGGCCCACGGACTGACTCTTCTCTGCCCACCCCTGCTTTAGGCACTGGGGGGGGGCAGTAGGAGAGAAAGGCCAGGTTGCCACTCCACTCTTGTGAGGGAGATTCCCGCTGGCATTGGAACAATGTGCCCTGCAAAGGTCTGTTAGCAAACTGCAACTCAGAAAAGCGCCGCTTGGTGCCCAGGGGGGGGGGCAGTAGGAGAGAAAGGCCAGGTTGCCACTCCACTCTTGTGAGGGAGATTCCCGCTGGCATTGGAACAATGTGCCCTGCAAAGGTCTGTTAGCAAACTGCAACTCAGAAAAGCGCCGCTTGGTGCCCAGGATCGGGTCGCTGCATTGCTGCGCCTTAAGCATGAATGGCAAGTCTCCGGCTGCAGTCTCATACACTAAACACAGGGTGTTGGGGGTCCATCAGACGATTCCCATGGGTGATGTTGGACCTGGGGTTTTAGTTTCCCCCCCCCACACAACCGAAAACCAGGCATGTGTTGTAAAGCCTCGAACTTTACTGCTCATGTTTTTGTTTTTCGTTTGCTTCCCTGTCTCCGCTCACTTGCCTTGGATTTCTGTGATTTTACAGCAGAAATGGCAAGAGTCTTGGCTGATAATAACCATGTGCCTTTGTATCGACTGTCTCTTCTGGTCCACAACAGTTCTGTAATGCACAAGTCCTTGGAAAATGTCTAGAGTTGAGACCAGTTTTGACGCTGAGCAAAGACACCTAACTCTCCCTGCCTGCTCCTTAAAGTTCCTTGATAAACAAGCTCCATTGGCTTTCAGGTCCTCAAGTGCATATGTAGTCTCTAATAGCGCCTAAGCCTAAGAGGTTGAGGTCACCAGCCCAGACTGCGATCACCCCCCCCCCCATCCACAACGAATGCACAAGCAAAAAGAAAGAGTTTTGAGAGAATCCTTAGTTGAAGTGGCAGACAGAACATGCAGATCAGAGGCCTTTTAAAATTTCCTTTTGCCCTGTGTGCAGCCCAGAGAGAACACTGGCAAGAAATGTGCACCCTGCACATGTTCATGCATTTTGCTGTTACCTAAAATGGTGTGGTACAGTTTCAAAGGGGCAACTAACTGAGATGTATAAAAGGAATGACAGGATTGCCCATTGAAAACAATGGAAGAGGCTCACATTGGAGATAATGAGATCCAGGAATGCAAACTGACTTGCATGGGCTCCACTGGATTTTATGGTCAGTATTTGTA
>NW_015165250.1:319238-334802 GCF_001447785.1 Gekko japonicus
GAAGTGACGTGACCACGCTGGGCACGCTGGGGGCGGGGCCACGGTCATCCGAGGGAAAGCTCTATGGTTTTCCCTTGGATGGTCGTGGCCCTGCCCCAGCGTGCCCGGTGTCCTAATGTCACTTCCGAGTGACGTGTGTGTGGCGCGCGTGCGCGCACCTGGTCACTGGACGGGAGTCCTCCGCCACGGCATTTTTTCAACATGGCATATGCAAATGAGTTATGCTCAGGCCTTGTTTCCTGACGGAGCGCACAGAAACAAAGCTCCGGCAGTGAGGCCAGGGGGTGGGGACATGTAGCAAGCCCCGCCCCCTGCTCCCAGCAGCCCTCTGCAACCCCTCCAGATTTCCAGGCCCACACTAAGCACAGGACTGTGTTAAGGCCTCTGCAACCCCCAAAACTCCGCAGCTCTGGGAAGCCCTGGAACCGGCTAGGCGTCAGACAGCCCTGCTCATCAGTGCCGACCGCTGCCGCCCCTCCCTCCCTCCTCCTCCATGCGGATGGTGCTGCCGCCGGTGGTCCCACATCCTCCTTGGCTTGGAGCGCCACCAGACACCACATCACCAAAAGGAAAGGGGGGGGAGTTCAGAGCTTTGGAACTCGAAAGCAGGGTCGAGGCAGTGAAGAGCGAGCTCCTCAGAGGCGTGCCTTCCTACATAAACTTAGGTCCCTGGAGGACCTGTGGGGAGCCATGGTAGAACGTCTAGGCAAGGCAGAGCTCGCTGGCACTCCAGGGACCTAAGTTTCTGTAGGAAGGCACGCCTCTGAGGAGCTCGCTCTTCACTGCCTCGACCCTGCTTTCGAGTTCCAAACCTCTGAACTCCCCCCCCCTTTCCTTTTGGCAATGTGGTTTCCGGTGGTGCTCCAAGCCAGGGAGGATGTGGGACCACTGGTGGCAGCACCTTCCTAATGGAAGAGGAGGAGGAGGCAGGGGTGGCAGCGGTTGGCACCGACAAGCAGGGGCATCTGACGCTCAGCTGCTTCCAGGGCTTCCCAGAGCTGTGCCACTTTGGGGACCTGCTGCGCAGAGTGCAGTGCCTCAAGCGCTGCAAGCACGGGCTGCTGACTTTCTGCCAGTCCCAGCCCAGTCGGGATGTGCTCGAGGAATTCCAGCGCCTTGAGCCCTACAAGTTCCTGCAGTACACCTACTTCAAGGTAGGAACGCCGCTTCCCCCCCCCCCAACCCAGTTTATGTCACCCCTGCAAGCACCACCCTTACCTGGCTTCTCTTCCCACTGTGCTCCCTCCCCCTGCGCTTGTGAACCAGCATTGGTAATCTCAACCAGGTTGTCAGTGGAGTAAAGCAGGAACTCATTGGCACTTCACACAGGACAGCAACATTTATTCCAGCCTACATTTTCATCCTGCCCACCTAGCAGTTCAAAAGCAAGAAATTGCAAGTAGATAAATAGGGACCACTTCGGTGGGAAGATAACAGCGTTCCGTGCGCCTCGGTGTTTAGTCATGCCGGCCACATGACCACGGAAACGTCTTCGGACAGCGCTGGCTCTTCGGCTTTGAAATGGAGATGAGCACCGCAACCCTAGAGTCGGACTCGACTGGCTTTCGAGCAAGGGAACCTTTACCTTTACCTTTACATTTTCATCATCCCAGGCCACTGATGAATGAGCTCTGGCTCAGGAGAGATGAGGTTAGAATAAATGCTGTTAGTCTTTAAGGTGCAACTGGGACTCCTGTTTTATGAAACCGATGTGGTCCATCTTATGCTCCATGTTAGGACAAAGAGTCAAAGCCTTTTAACAGTTCTAGATTAGGCTTCAGCGGGTGACACCAGGCTTCCCTGCATGTACAAACACGACCTTGGTCATAGTATCATTGCCCTCCCCAGTGTAATCTTCTCTGCTATCGTTTTCTAGAGTGCCTTCCGATGCTCCCTCTAAGCTGTGGAGTCTTGTGAGTAAAAAAAATTCTTTGTGAGCTACTGGCATTAAAATTGTGAGCAAGTGATTTGGCTTCTGCACAAATTAGTTTGCTCTGGAGCCATCCTTCCTGAGCTAAGACAAAAATGTGTGAGCTGGAGGCTAAAAAACTGTGAGCTAGCTCACACTAACTCAGCTTAGAGGGAACACTGGTGCCTTCAGCTTTTCTTGGTCCTTGGACTGGGCACTGTCTCTCAGCCTAACCTACCTCACAGGGGCATTGTGAGAATATAATGGAGAAAGGGTGGAATGCAAATGTGATCAACAATCCCCTATTTATAAACCTCAGTCAGTTATTGCTCCCATGTACCCCTTTTTAGCCAGTTGGGCATATGTGTTTCTGTAGTGCTGCGTGCCTGCCTTTCTTCTTTATAATGTAGGACCAATGTTTTCAGTGCAGTATCTCTCCTCATGTGCTTCGCATCAGGTGCTGCCTGCTCATTCATACTGGAATCCAAGATTTTTTTTGTCTGTTTGTTTCAGCACTGCTTCCTGTACCATTGCCCGTGCTGTGTGGCTTGCTGCCATGCTCCCAGCTTACCTTTTTTGAATCCAACAGCCCTGACTGTCCACTGTCTACTTCAGAACACACCACATGTTGCTTATTGATTCCTGGTTTCCCTGCAGCCCAGAATATTTGTTACCCACAACACTCCTGGTATGTCAAATATCAGCCAAACAGATATGCCCTTCAGTGCCTGGTTACAGCAGAGCAAGATGTGTTCTCCTGTGAATTGCCCATCTCAGTTGTCCACTTTTTCCTTTTGTGCCTCTGGAGAGACTGCAAAATGTTTATCCTCCTATCAGGCTTCACGTCCTTTTGCATTCATTATGAATATCCTCATGTATCATAATGTACTCAATATCATCATATTTCACATTGTGCTCAGCTGTTCGGTAACACTGCACATTACATTCCTTGCATCACCTCATTGTATCTCAAATGTCACCAGAATATGCATTTTTCGCCCCATATAGCCATCGGATTGTTTAAGGCACATGTCTATACATGTGTGGGGACTTCCAAATGGCTTGGGGGGGGAAGTGGCTTTGTCTACCACCCAACCCCTAGGTTGAAGACCACAACTCTAGATCATTGGGTTTTGTTTAGGCAAAAATTAGCGGATGTGATTTTGTTGTTGTTCTGGATCCAGACTTGTCAACATTATTTATTTAAAACCTGCTTTTCCTCTCTGAAAGTGACCTTGTTGTGGCTGCCAAGAATAACACTAAAAGGCAGTGAATATTAACACTAAATGGCAGTGATATAAAACCCACAGTCAGCAATAACAGAGAGGAAGGCTGCCAGTCAAACAGAAAAGGAACACTAAAAGCACCTCAGCCATCAATGCCAAGGAGAATAAAAATATATTGACCTGGTATCCTGGTATCCCCCCTCTTTACCTGACATGGGTGGTTTGTTTGTTTTCCCCCACGTGTGTCATCAGGTAGGCTCACCAGCTCTTAGTTGGGAAATACCTGGAGATTTTTGGGGTGGAGCCTGAGCAGTGGGTGTTGCCTTCTGACACACTTCCGGTGAGGTCAGGGGGTGTGGCATATGCAAATAAATTATGCTAATGAGCTCCTGCACCTCTTTTTCTATGAAATTACCCCTGTGTATAAGGAAATGTAAGTCAATAACATTATGGGTTTTAAACATCCCAGAATACCCTGCAGCAATGTTCCCTCTAAGCTGTGGAGTCTTCTGAGCAAAAATTCTACTTTGTGAGCTACTGGGCATTAAAGTTGTGAGCGAGCGATTCAGCTGCTGCATAAACTAGCTTGCTCCGGAGCCATCCTTCCTGAGTGAAGACAAAATGTGTGAGCTGGAGGCTAAAAAACTGTGAGCTAGCTCACACTAACTGAGCTTAGAGGGGACACTGCCCTGCAGTATGTTCTTCACGATGCCAGTGGAAAACAGAGAAAAATGTGTGAGGATGGGAGGGAAAAATGGCCCTGGCCTTGCCCTGCTCTCACAAAGGAGGGAGGAAAGGATGGAGAGAAGACTCAAACAATCTTGTATCTTGAGAGGCTTGGTTGGGCTTCTCCTGTGGCTGTTTTTGGCATGGATACAGCCATTTGAACTCAGCACTTGGATCTGCTCGGCTGAGTGTATCTAAGCACAGCTCAACTGAGCCTGGAGCAACCCTATAGCCAGGAATTTTCAACGGGTTCTAGGATGGGTGCCAATTAAATCCCTGCTTTTATAATTTTCTTCTCCTCTGGGACTTAGATCAGCACTGGACTCAACCTTGGGTCTCACACCTGTTGTTAACTCCTTTATTATCCTGTATGCCAACTTGCTGGTATTTACATGTCCTACTATCAGTGTTCCCTCTAAGCTGAGTTAGTGTGAGCTAGCTCACAGTTTTTTAGCCTCCAGCTCACACATTTTTGTCTTAGCTCAGGAAAGATGGCTCCAGAGCAAACTAATGTTATGCAGCAGCCAAACTACCTGCTCACAACTTTAATGCCAGTAGCTCACAAAGTAGAATTTCTGCTCACAGGACTCCACAGCTTAGAGGGAACATTGCCTACTATATGTGTTATTCCAATCTTAACTATATTTATTGCTCAGTTACTTATGCATCTTGACCCTAATCAGCTCTTTCTGGCAGCTAACCCCCACCCCACACACACACCTGTATGTAATATTTGAGGAAATCTTTTCAGTGTATGTGAAGAAGTGTGCACATGCTGATGTACATAGGGTTGAGCTTGGTGTGTCTTGGGGGTACTGGTGGACTCTAGCTCCATTCTCACATCTGTCCAAGTCCCGTCAGTTTTCTGGAGCTTCTTCTGGTCATTAAAGATCAAAAAGGTGACTTCCAATCAATTTTAGGAAGAAGTTGGGAGCCTCAAGCTTATGCGTTGTCCATTAGTTGCTTGGCTCAACCACCGCCCCTTGCCTAGCTGATTTCAAGGGTGGTCTCAGTGATTCTTGGGTCCAGGAAAAACTGGATGATGAGGTCCCAGAATCACTCAGGCAACAGGGAGTATGAGCAGCTGGTGACTAGGCCCCTCAACCAGCCTAAAGTTCATCACTCCTCCCACACTGGCGGAATTTCAGGCACCAGCAGGGCCAGCTCACTCACTAGGTGAACTAGGCGTTTGCCTAGGGCGGGCCGGCCCTTAGGGCACCAAACTGCACCCGGCCCCCCCACCATCACCCAAAGCCCTGCATGCTGCGTCACCCCCTGACCCCAGCTGCCACTGCCTCTTTCTCTCCCCCCCACCAAAAGCCCTGCTCTCAACTCTCGCGCTGCTGCTGCTGGAGTCGGGAGCACCAGCATTCCCCTGGGTGGGCAGCCCCAGTGAGCTTCCTCCCTCCCTCCCTCCATGGGAAGGCATCCGGGCTCGGCACTGCAGCAGAGAGGTGGCTGGCGGAGTCCTCAGTCACAGCTGGCCACAATCTGGGCTTCTCCATGCTGCCTCGGGCTGGCCTTTGTGGGAGGTGGCGGCAGTCAGGCAGGTGGCGGGAATCCTGGCTGTCTGGCAGGGACAGCGGGCTGGGGCGAGCAAGCTTTCGAGCAAGAGAAACTTTTTCTGCAGGCAGCTGCAGTCTGTAATCCCTCACTGTGCTGGCCAGCTTCTGCTTCCATCCCGAGGGCGAGGAGAAGCCAGGGGGAGGGGGGAGTGAGAGGCAGGCGGTGGCAGCAAAGTTTCTGCTCAGCTTTTGACCCCTTCTGTGCCTCCCCCCCCCCCGCGTCCTGGGCAGCCTCTGTCCCACTCTGGCCCTGCCTATCCATGCCCTGGCCAAGCTGCATGGCCCATGGGCGCCGCCCTCTGTGCATACTCAGAGGCCGGCCTGGGGGAGGGGCCTGGCAGAGGAGGCGGGGGCAGAGGCTCCTCTCCTGCATGGTGGTAGCGGCCAAGATGAGCATGGCCCGGGCTTCAGGGGCCCGCTGGGCGGCTGGTGAGGCACTGTGGCCAGCCGGTGCAGGTGGCTGCCAGCCAGGCTGGAGAGCTCATGAGCCCGGGTGGGCAGGTGCTGGGACCAGGGGGGTGTCCCTTGTGGGTGGGTCTCCGGCAGTGACCTCTCCAGCGGCAACCTTGTGGGCGGGTCTCCTTGGGGTTGACCTCTGAAAGAGGCGCCCAAGCGGGGCTGCTGGGAGGGAGGGAGGGATGGACACAGGCGGCTGTGGGGGCTCAAGAAGGGGGTGCCAGAAATGGGGGGCACACGGGGGGCACCAGAAGGTGACCTCGCCTAGTGTGCAAAAATACCTGGGACCGGCCCTGGGGGGGATAAGCTATAGGGTGTATGGGTGCCTTGGATCATGCTGCAATTCATCCCGTCCCCTGCTGTTCATCGGTCACCCAGTGCCTGAGTCTCAGGTAATGAGGAGGTTGACTGGAGGGTGTTCCAGGGGGCACAACTGTGCAGTTCATGACCCTCAGTCCTGCTGCCTGAATCTGAGGCAGTTTGGGGGATCAGTGGTAGGTCAGTCAGGGGCTGACCACAGTGGCTCATCACGCTCTCCCCTGCACTGCCTGACTCTCAGGCAGCACAGAGTATCAGTTTTAGGGCAGCAGCTGGCCACAGGATTGTGGAGGCTCCTAGTGCCGCCCAGTGTGGGACACAAGGCAGCTGCCCTAGATGCCCCATGGTTAATACTGCTCCTAGCTGCTTTCTTAGTCTTTTTCAAAAAGTCCTAGATTAAATATCCTAATTCTCAATTTAACATAAATCTTAATTCTCAAAATTTTACAGAACTTGTGCAACTTGGCTTTGCCCTACAGTGGCCCACCCAACTCCTCTGAGGTTGCTGAGGAAGAGAAGGAGGGACAGATGAGAATCAGTGTGGCGTAGTGGTTAGAGTGTCAGATAAAGATTTGAGAGACCCAGGTTCAAATCCCCACTCCGTCATGAGAGCTTGCTGGGTCACTCTGAGCCAGTCATTCTCTTTCAACCTAATCTACCTCACAAGTTTTTTGTAAGTTTTTTTTAATGATGTAAATTGCTTTGAGTCCCCCCTGGGGATAAAGGTGGGGAACAATTGAGAGCCAGTTTGGTGTAGTGGTTAGGAACGTGGACTCTAATCTGGGAGAACCAGGTTTGATTCCCCACTCCTCCACATTCAGCTGCTGGTGTGACCTTGGGTCAGTTACAAGTTCTTTCAGAGCTGTTCTCCCATGAGCAGTTCTTGATCGAGCTCTCTCAGTCTCACCTACCTCACAGGTTGTGTTCCCTCTAAGATGAGTTAGTGTGAACTAACTCACAGATTTTTAGCCTCTGACTCACACATTTTTTTCTTAGCTCAGGAAGGATGGCTCCAGAGGAAACTAACTTATGCAGGAGCCAAATCGCTCACTAACAACTTTAATGCCAGTAGCTCACAAAGTAGAGTTTTTGCTCACAAGACTCTACATCTTAGAGGGAGCAGTGCTCACAGGGTGTCTGTTGTGGGGAGGGGAAGGGAAAGGAGATTGTAAACTGCTCTGAGACTCCTTCAGGTAGTGAAGGGCAGGGTATAAATTCAATCTCTTCTTCTGAAATAATAAATAAAGCTAAGACTAGGGGCTAGCAAAAGAAATGTTGGAGAGTGGGAAGGACAGAAAGAAGCAACGAAATGGGAGAGGATATAGGGACTGCCAGAAGGTGGGAAAATGGTAATTGTGTAGGGAAGGTGATACTGGGGGAAATGAAGTGACCCATGCAAGTTCTTGAGGGTTACCTTCTTGTAAGTGCATCATGTTACTCTCTCTATATGTGTATTTTTAAAATCTTGCTAATTATTGTAAATTATATTAAAGTGTATGATAGGTAATATGGCATGTGCTTTTCTGTCGTGGTAAGAGAACAGCCATCATGATTTAAACTGTAGGGAATATTTAATGCTACCATCTCATGTACAGTTTACTTGTCTGCTTCTCAAAAATATGTTCTATGATAACAGATATCCAGTGTAGCCTGGGCCCTCTTCTAGAGTATACTTAACATAAGGGTAAATCTGACCCTGCCTATGGGTGCATTCACACACATGCTATAAAAGGCAGTTTCAATCTACTTCAGTGACTGTTTGCAAGTGGATTTTGCCACTTGACATGTGGCTTAATCTGCATCTAGCATTTGCTCCGCTGTTTTACCAAACCCACATTGGAAGAGAAATTACCTTCTGCATTGCATGCCACTTTCACTTTGATTGTTTGTCAGATTTTATTGCAGTGTTCAGACTGCTTGCCATTTTCACTTCATTTGATCTCTTGGTTTTATGGAACTGTCTGCATAGATTTATGGCCATCTTATGGCCATTCAGGGGTGACTCTGCAGTCAGTACAGTGTTTGCCCGGGGTATTTTAATGTGGTTTTGAGCCCCATCTTTTTCTGTTCCAGTGTGAGTTTGCTAAATGCAGATTGGGCCTATGTTAGCGAGAATCTTTCTGATAAATTATATGTAAGGGAATTCAACGGGGAGAATCAGTATAGTACAATAGTCATAGGCCCCTTTCAAACAGCCTTTTAATCCATTTTGGTAGCCAGTTGCTAATGGATGTTTTGTGTCATTTACCTTTTCATACAATGCCACTTGCATCTGGTTCACAAAGTGTGGTTGAGCTGTTCTTGAGGTAAACTGCTTTCTTCCATTTTCACCTCTTCCTTGTTCATCTGAATCGCTGTAGTGTGCTGTTTAAAATGTCTGTCTACAGCATTTCCCATAGTGCCATGCTTCCCCCACCTTTTGTTGCCACACAATCTTCCTCAAAAAATTTTTACATTCTAAATTGAACGCTATAGCACTAGACCAGTATAGCACTTCAGTGCTACAGTGGCACTATTGAGATGCCTTGGCACCACTATAGCGCTCAACTTAGAACATTAAAAAAAGTTCAAGGAAGAACACATAGTGAAAAGGGGTGGAGGGGAAGCATGGTGCTGCTTGAAATGGCTACATCACTTCACAGACAGTTCATTAACGGAATTAAATTCGTTGTATGAAACCTCCATCCCTGTATTGCTTTACTTGGAACAGGGCCAACAATGGATAGCATCTGGTTAGAATGGGAATGGGAAAGGGGACATAGTGTCACACTAGGAACAGAGAGACACAGATTTCAGTCCCCTCTCAGCCCCTCTACTCCCTATGTGACCTTGGAGCTGTCTCTCTCTCTTGCTGTCTCTCTCAGCCTAAGTAGCTTTATAGGGATATTCTGAAGGCAAAATAGGAAAAGGGTAGAGGGCCATGTATGCTGCTCTAAGGAAGAATGAGAGAGAAAAATTGACAGATAAAAGTAGGTGGAAAAAACAGATGAAATGGTATTTAATTTTATCCTTCTCTACAAAGGCTCAACTGGTGGAAAGTTCATGAGTTTTTTTAACCTGTAAATTGTAGACATTTTGATTCTTCAATTTGTTTTAGATCCCTTACTGATTTTTTAAAAAAACTCTTTAACTACTGTAACTGTTTTCATATGTTTTGTTATAGCTTTGTAGACATTTAGTGCTAGCCTTTTTAATCTGCTCTGTTTTATTAGTAAGCAGTTCATCTTTTTATGCTGTTTTGATTTGAAGTATATTAGATTGTATAGCATTTTAAAGCCTTTAATTGATTAACTTTAATATGTTATAAGCCACTTTGTTTACAATTTTGTACGGAGGTGAGGTATAATATTTTAAATAAAATAAGGGTTCTGATACCTTTGAGAAATCCTAAAAATCAAAATATCTATTTTGTGTGTATTGGCTAAGGGCAAAATGAGGCATTATAATCTATGTGTGTCTCCACTGGAAATAGCAACTCCATATCCTTTCCTCCCTTTTCCCCTGTAATATGTAATATCATGTAATATGTAATATCATATTTCCATGGTGCAATTTTTCCTGCCCCTGTTGAACTTCATTGTTCAACGTTTGCTGGGCAGGGCATCTTTCAACACAATGTCATGTTATACATTTTGAAATAGCTGATGGTATTGGAAGAATCCATCAATACCTTGGTCCTCCTTAACTTTGCTTGCTGTGAACCTAATGATACATTGGCCATGATCTCATCTGTAGTGATGCATATATTAGGATATGATGTATATATTAGGATATTTTTTGTGCTTGGGGAAAGAGGAAGCATATTTAACCCCCCCCAAAAATACTCCAAGTATAAAGCTTCAAGGATAGAAGACACTGATATGACAGAATCCAGTGGTATATTTAGGATTATGGAGTTATAGGATAACACATTACTGTTACAGCCCCCACCATCTCTTGTGTACATTAATGCAAATACATTAATTTAAAATGAATGTATTTGTATCCCTCCTGTTTCATTCCTTACCCTGTGGGATTTTAATCAATACACATTTCAAAATGGTATAAAAAGTTCACTCTGCTTATAGTACTGAGTACTTATAGTACTCAGGCTGCATTCAGATGGGCAGTTTCATCCGTTGCTATTGCTGTTCCCTTATGGATTTAAAGTGCATGATCAGACAGCAACATCTGCCTGCCATGCTCTGAGTCCCATCCCCCCTCTTTGCTGTGTGTTTCTTTGATACCTGAGAAAGTCTGGTCCTGTTGAACTGAGCGGGTTCCAAAACAGATTTCCTTTTGTCTGATCGCTCTGTTGTGCATGCAAGCCATCAGGCCGGTCTGACTGGTCTCTTGTTTTCCAGCTGCTATTTGTTTTTGCTAGTTAGCGAGGAGCACATAACTGCATATATGCACCTCACCCCCCCAAGGGCTGCCCAAAATTTTGTTTTCTTTTTTTTAAAAAAAAATTTACCCTGTCCTTTGGGGAAGGGGTGAATTGAAATTTGAAAAGATTAGAGGGAGGATGGCAGTGGACTCAACAAGAGCTTGTCTGCTTGCTCAGAGGGCAAATTTTGTAAAACAAAATGGCAGACAGCCCCATGAACTACATGTCCCAGCAGGCTGATCAGTGCTTGTGGGCATGCTCTGAGGACAAACATTTTTTTGAGAAATGGCCGATGGGCTGACTCCCTGCCTGCTGTCATCTTATTATGTAAAAGTGCTTTGAAGAGTGCTAAAAGGGGTGGGTATGATCAGGACAAAATAACCTGGCTCAGTTAGAGGTGGGGCAACAGCGGATTGAACTGCCTGTCTGAATGCAGCCTCAGTGTCCAAGGTTGGAAAGATTTACTTACAGAACCCCCAGTGGTGAGAAAGAATCATTGCAAGG
Organism: Gekko japonicus; assembly: GCF_001447785.1. NCBI lineage: Eukaryota > Metazoa > Chordata > Lepidosauria > Squamata > Gekkonidae > Gekko > Gekko japonicus. Next base: position 330,309 of record NW_015165250.1, read on the forward strand.
TAGGAGGAGGTTGCAGACATATTAACAAGTGACTCTGGCTCCAATCAGGGAGAGGTTTGCATTAATAAACCTAGTCTGAAGGCAGCAGACAGAAAATGCAAAAAAAAAAAAAGATACCCCAGGCATGGTATTAAACTTGCCATATTCAGGTTGGAGATTTCGGGGGCAGAGCTTGGTTTGGAGAAGGCACACCGTATGGGGAAGGGACAGCAATCAGCAGAGATGTGATGCCATAGAGTTCACCCTCAAAAGCTGTCATATTTTCCATGGGAACTGATCTCTATATTTTGAACAGCAGTTGTAATCCTGGGAAAACCCCAGGCGGGCCTCATCTGGAGGGTGGCAACCTACATGATACAATCACCCTATTTTCCCCTATGGGTGCTATATGAGATTTTGGGTTTTCCCTTTAATACTTTTCATGGCTTGGAGCTCTCATATGTGCAAGATTGCCTCTCCCTGTATACTTGACAGCAACATTCTGCAAATCAAGACCTATTATTGGTTTGTGACCAGCAGGCAAATTAAAGCTGCCAAAAATAAAAGTAATTGGCCTGACATCATGGCATCACTTCCAGGCAAAACCCAGAAGTGACATCAGTCCTCTCTAAAAATCACTAGAAACTCTGTGGTTTTATCACAGAGTTTCAGGTAATTCCTAGAGAGGTGTGATGTAGCTTCTGGATTTTCCCCAAAAGTGACATCACAATGGCACTAGCAGTGGACCTCATGCCTGCAGGCCCGCCCTATTTCCTGCTGGTTGCTAGGTCATGCCTGGTAACCCTGAGGCAAGTTCAGACTTCAGCTGCTCAAGCTATTGCTTATCTGTGGCAATGCTGTGGAATGGCTTTCTGGAGGCTCCTATTTCGATGGCTTTCAGCAGCACTGCATGGATGAATTGTATAAAACGGCTTTCTAAAACACAGGGGAGCAGTTTTAGTTCTAGGAGCAATATCTGAATGTTTAGCTTGTTATCATGCTGGTTCCTATGTTTCATTCGTCTTCATGGATTTTTTATTGCTGTATTTATCATAAGATGCCTTAGAAGAGGAGGTGGAATAGAAATGTTTTAAACAAGTAAGTATTTTTTTAAATTTTATTTACATGTGACTTCTATACCGCTCATGACCCCTACTGGGTCTCAGAGCGGTTTACAGGTGGCCTACATTATTGTAGTCAGATCCTACCTAGGGCAACAATTGTGCAGGGAGGGGTTGCCTAACAGCACCCGGACGACAGGCTTCTCTCCGTTCTCGGTGGCTCCGGCGTAGTCTCGGCATTGCGGCGAGCGGCGACCATCAGCGGGCTGCAGATGGACCCTCCGTTGATGCGCACTGCTCCTGGACTGCGGCGTTCCTGGCTACTCGTCCCTTCGGGCTCCAGCCGCGCCACGTCGCTCCGCAGTTGCGTCATCCGGTCCCGCCTCGATCCGATGTCGTCGTCGCTCCTACGGTCCGCCAGACGCCGCCATTGTTCTTCCTCGCCGCTGCTGCTTCTCTTTCTGCCATCATCGCCGTCAACCCTCCTGGCATGGAACCAGGGGGAGGGTGCCCCCCGCCTCTAAGGCAGGTACCCATTTCTCTACTTGCAATTACTTTCGAGCCGCTGGGTTGGCGGGAGCTGGGACTGGGGCCGGTAGCTCACTCCGGCCGTGGTGGGGATTCGAACAGCCATTATGGCTGTTCGCTATAGATGTTACTGCAGATGCTGTTACTCCCTGCGCCACCGCAGAATCAGCCTTGAGACTAGTTTGACCTTTATTTTTCACATAGTAAAACAGTTAGAGAGGTTGACCATATATCACTAAGAGCCCAGAATATATTTTTTTCCAGTTTGCAACACCATGTTGATTGGAACATATGGAAAATCACTCAAGGCAGCTGTGGCACCACAGTGAGCAGCCACTGGTGCCAGGTGTAGGCCTGGCCAAACTGACTGGATGTCACAAAGTTGGGCTGAAAGTGACATAATGCTGCTGCCAGGACAACTGTCTCCCATTTTCACCAGGGTGTATAGGAAGAATGAGAATGAGGAGAGGGGTCCTAGGCTGGTTCACCTGCACCAGAAAGTGAATTGGGTGGATAAAGGGTCACACCACAGAAGAAGACCAGCTAAGAACACATTGGTGGCTGACTCTTGGCCTAGATGGAACAGTTGTTCAAGGCCCAGCTGGGCTGCCTCTGAAAGGACCTGCAGAAATAAGAGATTGAGTGTAATCGTGTGCTAGCAACTATCCAACCTGTCCCCCTATTTCTTTGTGTGGAACAAGGTCTAACTGAAAATAAAGTCATAGGAAGCTCCTCCTGAGGAAAAATCTGAATGAGAGAAGCCAAGGGAAAGCAGCAGCTGTGACTTTCTTCATCAATGTGAAGCCGTAGTCTCTCCAGCCCAATTTGTTCCAAAAGCAGGTGCTTCATATACTAATGTGCACCTTTAAAAATCCTGTATTTTTGGGATTTTGGGAAGGGCATGAATGGTGTTTGAGTATTTTCCTATGGGGGGAAAACAAACACAGGCCCCAGTCACATGGGCCGGATATTGCAGGGGGGAGGCGTGGCTGTTTGCCCCAGAGCGAACTACTGTGCGGCTGCTGGATCAAATGTCCCGCCAATGTCCCGTGGTTCAGGGGGAGGTGCCGATCATACGTCAATCCTGCGGTGCGGCAAAGAAGCAGTGCGGGTTGTGTGTTTTTTTTAACTGAAGTGTGCACATGTGCCGTTGGGTGCTTGTGCGCATCCCATGGAGACTTGGGGAAAAAAACTTTTTGTGACAGGACATGGGCGGGCGCCAGATGCCATGAGCTACCACCGGAAACGTGATCAGACACCTGCCCTTGCCCTGCGGTTTCCGGAAACTAGTACCTCGGAGGTACTAGTTTTTTACGGCACATCTTCGGCGGGAAGCCTCGGGTTAGCCACGGGAGCTCTTCGCTTCCCAGATGTTGCGGTTTGATCATGCCCGGAAAATCCACCTATCTTCCGTCTCTGTAGCGTGCCTAATGCTCCGTGTGACTGCAGCCACACAAGACCAATCATTGGCCAGAAGCCTCCAGTGCAAACAGAACAACAGAACGGAGTGAAACCAGAAAATCCAAGCCAGGCAACATCATTTTGAAAAAAATACATAAACCCTCACCTACAGTTATAAAAACATAACCAGAATTTTTCTTCTGAACCTATAGCAATAATTATTTTTTTAAAAAACAACAACAGGAACACTCCAGAAATCTATGTTCAAAAGCCCATTTGGAGTATCCTTTATTTTAAAAAAGCCATTCCCGACAGCTGCCGTGTGATGACAGGGAACCTGACTTGGGTCCAGGGAACATGTGAGAATCACCATGACTGGGCAGACAGTTCAAATGCTCCCTGTAAAAACTGGTACTATTGCCTGGTTCCACACACTTAGCTCCTCCTGTTGCAGGCATACTCTTTTGGTTCAGAGTGTGGTGATGAAAGGATCTACGCATAATTGGAAGTTGTCCTATTGTGATCCTTTTCTTCTAAGTTTCCTTGTCATGACTGAAAAATCCAAGTGGTGAATAATTACAGCAGTGCACTATCCAGCAACCTGTGGATCCAGCTGCTGCTGCTGATGTTGATTATAGCACTTTACATAGTAACAGAAACAAAAAGACAGTCCTGGTCATTGTCTCACCCTACCTCCAAGGTTACAATGTTAACTTTACCAGTACAGCAGGCATTAAAGAGACAGGAAGGAAGGGAGAGTGAAGAGACAAAAGCAAATGTAATAACACATCCTTTTTTTTATTGACTCTCCTAAAGAGGAGAGAGTTTATTCATTTTTCATATAAGAAAGAGGAAGGTATATAGTGGGATAAAGAAAAGTTTGGGTGATCTTATTATTAGTATGTTAATCTTTTATTAGTAATACACAAATCTTCTTTTGGCTTCTTCTGCGAGTTGTCAATCGTCTTTCATCTTTATCTGTTACGAAAAAAAACTGTTAATAGATTAGTAGTGTCCCTCTGGTTTTTGTTAGTAAAGTCTTTTTCATGCGCTTTCCGAACTCGTCTTCATGGTCTGGGCAGCCTCCCTTTCACGTCTCTCAGATTGTATGAAGGACCCTTCCCTGCTCCTTTGTCCTCCGGGGTCTTAACTTCCCCCTCCGATCCGCTGTCTCTGTCCATTTCCTCCCACGTGGCGAGTGCTGCTTCCTCCTTGCTGGCGTGCCTCTTCAAAAAGTCTTGAGCTTTGAAAATGGAGTCAATTTTCTCCCTTTTATCTTTGAACTTGAAAATGAGTCCTTCTGGAATCAACCAGCGATAATTAATTTGATGGTTCTGCAAGAATAAGGTCAGTCCTTTATATGCTTTCCTTTTCATTCGAATTTCAAATGGAACATCTTTCAAAATTCTAATTGTCTGCTCTCCAATCTTCATAGGCGTTGATGAAGATGCTTTTAATATTTGATCCCAAACTTTCTGCTTTGTAAACTTGACCACCACTTCTGCCTGCAGGTTATTCAACCTTG
>NW_015165250.1:335369-339744 GCF_001447785.1 Gekko japonicus
GAGCCTCAATTTCTGACCATTCGGCCGGGAAAGAGGCACCACCCCTATGCGCCCCGGATTGGAACCCCTTCCTGGGGCTCCTTAGGGTCTCCGCTTGTGCGGATTCCCCCCCTCGGCTGCGCGTGGGCGAGATGACTTCGGGAGCGTCCCGAAGATGCGTCCACCATTCGCGAAGTCCAAACCGGAAGCCCTAATAACACATCCTTAAACTTATTTTCTTTCTTCTTTTTTTGCAATTTTTTTTATTTTCCAAAAATACAAGAAAATAAGGAAGGGGAAACTATAAACTACAGGAGAAAGTAAAGATAAACCACTAAAAACCCAAGAGGTGGTGGTCATATAATGATTACAATAAAAGTTTTAAGTAAAAAATTTTTAATTTGTTACATTGAAGGTGAAGTCGCTTAAAAAAATCAAGTCCAGCTATTCTGACTTAGTAAAAAATAAAACAAAGAATGCTTGAATATTAAGAAGCAAGACCAAACTTCAGAGAAAATTGACATCTCGTTTGCCTCTTCTTTCCCTCAATTGATATCCTTGCTTGGGGGCAAGCCGCCCCATGTTCTGAATCCGAGCCTTCTCCAGTAAGTGTTTCATCATTTTATTTATTTATCATTCGATTTATCACTCCCCTTGTTGCTCTTTTCATCCTCTTCCCCTGTTAGATCCAGTTGTTGCTGCAAAAACTCATGTGCTTTCATAACAGAGTCAATTTCCCCCCTCTTATCTTTAAAATTGAAGAGTATAACTTCAGTTACAATCCATTTATAGGAGATGTTATTCTTTTGCAGAAACGGAACCAGGTCTCTGTATTTCTTCCTTTTTTCCCTTATTTCAAAGGGAATGTCTTTCAGAACTCTTATCTCCTTGTCATCAATTTTAAGGGTAGTCTTCAGAAGAATCTAACCACCACCTCACCAGGCAGATTATTTTTCTTTATGTATTCTGTATTCTGAATATGACCTATAGATCACATCCATCTCACCTTGAAGAAAATCCGCCTTTAAATCTGTAACCGGTCCCAGGGCATCACTCATAGTCTGTTTAAGATTCTCCCCTTTAATTTCAGGAACTCCCTGAAATCTCAGTATGAAGCTTGCCTTTTCTTTGAAGCTGTAAAAGCTGGGCTTCATCAGAATTTATCTTCTTTTCCATCTCCTGCATTTGCTTTTTGAGCTTTTTGGTGTTGGCATCCACTTCTTTAAGATTCTCAGCTGTTTGCTCTTGTTTTTTCTTAAGTCTCGTCTAGTTGATGTTGCTGTACAGTATCGTCATTTGCTCCAGCAGGGGTTGCAAAGCTTCAGCATCTTAGAGAAGTCTGTGGTTACATCCAGTCGCGTGACTGCACTCGCTGGGCTGGCACTTCCTGAAGGAGGCTTAAGTTTCATTTGCTTATCTTTCTCCCTCTTCTTCAGTGACATCTTTGAAGCTGTTTACATTTAGAAAAGTTTGCCAAAAGTCTCTAAAGTCTGCAAGTCGCCTGTAATTCTCTTGTATACTATAGTCCCGTTTTGCTTTCAGTTCCGCTCCCTTTAAAATGCATGCTTTAAATCCATTTTTATTTCCACGGGGGGGGTCCCACCGGGGTCCCACCCCCCTCGCTTACTTTAGGGGGGACTTTCAGCCACTTCTCTGGTACTCGTTTCAACCAAACTCACGTTCATTGTAGATCAGGTAGATCTCACCATCAAATGTGTACAGCGCTCGACCTCCACTTGCTTGTCCTGGTGTGCATCTGGAATACAGCAGCGAGACCGTCGGGGCATCGGAACACCTCAATCCACCAGCACCGTGCCAGGAGAGAGGCGATCCTTGGTGCCCCATAGCTAGGAACCCATCGCAAGGGCTCCAGGGGTGTGCATACAATCGCACCCCCTCTCCATCTGCTTTTCTACCAGGTATGAGAACTTCAGGATTCAGAGGACTCATGGAAATGATACAGTGGTAAAGCACTAAAGTGGCTCTCAGAAAACTGATCTACTAAATAGATGCTCAAAATGTCAAAGAGATTAAGGGCATAACCTCTGGTAGCCCAATTATATAAAAAAAGATTAAAGCTGGAAAAATTTGGTCCCAAAATTCTCATTAGAATTCTTCATGAGGCTGATCACGATCAAACATTTTCCAGATATTTTCTCAGAGCTTCAATATTCTACCAGGACTTTAAAAAACATATTTGACAGTACTTAATGCTTGCACTAGTATGTAATATTTGATGATTGTCCACACTTAATGGTATTTTTATCAGAGCACTCAATAGATAACGGCTGCAATTCTAAGAATGCTTTCCTGGGAGTTAGCTGCATTGAATAAAAGTTAAATTACTTCCGAGTAACCCTGTTTTGGATTGCTCCATCTGACAGCACAGATCGTATGCATCAGGAATTAGTATCTGACAACTGACAACTTATGAGACTTCTTATTTAAAATATGCCAAGCCATCCAGAAATGCCAGCAAGTCTAAATAAAGCATTTGCATTTCAAATGTTGATTTAATTTCACATTCATATATGAATAATTAAAAATGTGAATCTTAAAACTGGAAACTTTGCAGACTTTAATTATTTGTGAGCATTCATTTAAGTGTGTATGTTAAGTGTCATTAAGTACCATTTACTAAGTTTTGGATATTTCCCTCTATACCTTACTGATCATTGGCTTTGACCCATTCATTTCTACCCTGTAGTTACTTTTATTCAACCTCTTCATTATATACATTTGACACATTGGGCCTATTAACATACCAGACTAGCTCAGCCCCACTTCCTGATAGCGGCTCCAATGCAAGATGCTATTAAGTGCTGAGATTAAACAATTTCCATTTAACTATCACCATTGCTCTTGTAACCCAGGCTATTACCCTTTTCTTCTGGCTTCAGGGACTAGGCTTTGAAAGACTAAATAGTCTCAGTTGAAGGTGTTGTCTTCTTTGTCTGTTAGAGATGAAAAACTGATATAGCCCTATGTAATACCTTGTAGAACTGAATACGCCACAAGTCAAGGAAGACATAATGAAAGTACCTCAATTAAAAAACTGGATTAAGGCCATCAATTTAATTTCAGACCCAGAAGCATGAAATATTTTCAGGTTGCATAGTTTTTCTAACCAGTAATCTAGATAGCTAGTTGCACAAAATACATGACAAGGCATATTGAAATAAGTAGATACAGTCTGTGCTAAGAGGTCCATGAACAATGCAACAAAGATATGTGATAGTATTAACGACTACCTTCTCACATACTCCACTGTTGATCATCATAATGTTATCTGAATTGCTGTACAGCACACATATATATGACATTGTTCATACTCATATAACCAATAATAACACACTTTTATTACAATGCACTTGAAGCATTCAAAGTGTTTCATACACATAATGTAAATTCTCAAAACTCTTATCCTGGAAAGCTTTAACTTTGTGCTACGGGTACCGGGGGGGGGATAGCCATTTCTATGCCTAACCTGTAAAGCATTAACTGCCTGCCCCCCTTAAAAAAAACCTGTTCACAAGATTTGATTCTTCAAATGCCTCTGCCTAACATCATTCAGGCCTAGTGCACTTTTGAGTTCCTTGGGATCATTGTAGCAAACTGATGGAAACTGCAGTCTGTTTTTATAGATTAACAGTTTTGCAACTTGTAAGGCACCCATAAAACAACTGCAAAAAAAGCTACAAGATACAACTGACTTACTGTGATGGCTACAGCCACTCAGCTTTCCTTTCTGTGCCCTTCAAATATTTCTAAGCCATTGGATAGTGTTGGGCTGGCAGCTCGTAGGAGACACTGTTGCAGACAAGGCCCTATTTGGAGAAGGCCGAATAGTTAGGAGCAAGGACACATGGGTAATAGGCTTGCCAAGTCCCCCCGGGGGGTGGGGAAACCCCCGCCCCAGAGGCCCGTTCCCCACCGCTGGCAGATTGGGCCCGAGGGGGAACTCCACCCCAACGTGCACGTCACCCAGAAGTGACGTGACAACGTGGGGCACGCTGGGGGCAGGGCCACGGTCATCCGAGGGAAAACTCTATGGTTTTCCCTCGGATGGTCGTGGCCCCGCCCCCAGTGTGCCTCTCATCGTCACGTCACTTCTGGGTGACATGCGTGCGCACGCATGCTCCAGACTCAACCCGGGAGTCTCCCGCTCCAGGTTAGAAAGCACTTGGCAACCCTAAAGGGTAAACTGGTGCCCAAATACTTATATCTGTTGAAAGCCTTTTTTTCCCACCCAGAGGAGAGATGCTCAGTCTGAACATATTGTCTGACTGAAAAAATAAGGTCCAGGCTATACTATGTAACTTTTCTTTTTAAAAATTTTATTGAAATTCAGCAGAAACTGCAGTTTACAGGCATAGCTTGGGAATGAAGAAGCAAG
>NW_015165250.1:339790-340794 GCF_001447785.1 Gekko japonicus
ACTTTTCATAATGTGGCAACATAGCTTTGACTTGGCACTGTCTTTGTAAAGACTGCATACTCAGTTAACAGCCTTGATTTTTAGACAAACATACAGACCTTGACTCATACATAGGTACCTGAGCCTCTTGTCACAGTTGTGTTGACTGTTGATAAGTGATTTGGGCCACAGAGCAGAGAAAATCTATCACAGATCACAATTCTGATGGCAGCTCTTGCCAGTGATGTTGTGATATTGCCGGCAATGCAGTAATGTCACTCCCCAAGTGAACAGAAAGTAACATAATTGTATAGGGGTAATGCTCTAGGAGTCACCCAGAACTCTATGGTTAAACCTAGGGAGCTGGGTGCACTTCAAAAAAAATTGTAAGAGTTTTGGATCTATATGTTGTCGAAGGCTTTCATAGCCAGAGTTCATTAGTTGTTGTAGATTTTCCAGGCTGTATGGCCGTGGTCTTGGCATTGTAGGACCTAACGTTTTGCCAGCAGCTGTGGCTGGCATCCTCAGAGGTATAACACAGAAAGATGCTTCTCACGTTGACACAGAGTACTGCATCTTTCTGTGTTATTTTTTTTAATCCCCTGAAAATAGGGTAGCTTTATTTATTTTTGTTACACCTACACAACTACAGAAAATAGAAAAGGGGAGGGGAAAAAAATTAAAAACCCCAGGGTACAAGACAGCAAATAAAGCAACCCATATTGTAACTAAAAGCCCAAGAAAGGAAGGTCTTTAACAGTTAGTATCCAGTTAGTCATAAAAATAATAACTTTTCATTTAAGTCAATGAATTCAAGAGTTAGTGAGTCCGTGTTAGTAATTGTCTATCTTCTTCTTCTTCTTTTTTTTTTAGTGAGCACAAAGTCTCTTTCATCTTCTTCTTCAGTTGAGGGTCTTTAACTTCTAAAGAGTTACTTAGGTCCCCTTAGCCGCAAATCATATGCATCTCTGGCCGTGCCACCTTCTGCTCCTCCTGGGTCTCCGTCCATCTCTTCCAGAGTGTCT
>NW_015165250.1:341955-355705 GCF_001447785.1 Gekko japonicus
TGGAAGCAGCCACGCGTTAAAACCCTTGAACTCAAAATGAGAGATTTGCTCTTCAGAGCAAAAGAGGGTTTGCTGTGTATTCCACACATATTTTACATTGAAATTCTTCCTTCTGAGCCAAAAATGTCTAACAAAAGTTCCTTTTGATGTAATTGGCAAAATTACAAACTTGCTTTCATAGGTTATCAGCATTTAGAACACACTTTCTATTACTAAGTTTAACAAGATCTAGCAGTGTAAGTCTGCAAAACAGAAATGCTTGGAGATTGTTACATGGAACGTGGCTGGCTGGAACCAGTGCATAAATCAGCACTATTCCTTATTTCATCAGAAATATGATATACTCCTGGTTCAGGAAACATGGATTGCCCAAGATCTTGTAATGGATAGATATAAATCATATACCACTGGAACCACAAATGGTGGGGGTCCTGGGAGGCTAATGGGAGGTTTGGGCATTCTTGTGTCTACCTCCCTTACAGTGAAGACTACAGTCCTGCACCCATTAAAGAACTTAGCAATGGCTGTCCTCATTCAACTAGGCACAGATCAGATATTAGTGGTCAATGTCTATCTCCCTCCCCATCGGAAAAATGTGACCACATCAGTAATTTGGGCCGATCTGGAGCAATACTTACAAGATCTTAAGAACATAAGAGACGCCAATGTTAGATCAGGCCAAAGGCCCATCCAGTCCAACACTCTGTCACACAGTGGCCAAAAATACCAGGTGCCATCAGGAGGTCCACCAGTGGGGCCTCTTCTTATGAGCAACTCTTCTTATGAGCAACTTATGAGCAACTCAGCAGATACAGTTATAATTGGAGGAGATAATAATGTAAGAATTGGTCCCAATGACCAGTTCCTATATGACAACTACAAAAACACTAGAATACTAACAGAAGATGATCCAAGCCATACCCACGATCAGCACTGCTCTAAAGATGCCAAAGCAAACTTTGCTGGCTTATGTCTTGTTGGGATGGCTGGAAGGGCAAACCTTCATATTTTGAATGGAACTACAGAGGGGGATTTTCCAGGTGGCTTCACATTTATGATGGGAAACAGGTGCAGTACCATTGATTATTTTCTTGTTAGTAGAAACATACTTTCATTTGTGAAAAGCCTTCAGGTCCTACCTGCCCTAGAGAGGGATCACCTACCCTTCCTCCTATGTCTTAACCCCTTATCACCCAAGAGTTACCTTAAAACTCAAAATAGGACCCAGATTATACCAACAGAACAAATAGGCTGTCGGGTCAAGTGGACACCCCAACTAGAGCAAAAACTGAAATATTTAGTCGAGGAAGAATGTATGGCAAATAGAGCAGCCATCATTGACTGTCCAGAGGGAAAGGATACCTTAATTCCCTATGACAATATCGTTCAAAGAATAAAGTCTCTATTATTACAAAACATGGAATCACAAATTAAGAAATCTAGATGTTCCTCTAGGAAATGGTTTGACAAGGACTGTTGAGATGCCAAAAGAATCTGTATCTCTGCATTCCATGCCTTCAAATCCGCATCTGACTTAGAAAGCACAGCTCTTTATCAAACCTATTTAAACGCAAATAAATTCTACAAACTAACTGTGGCTAAAAAGAGAAAAGCAGATAAAATGGAAACATGGGGAAAACTGATCCAGGCGGCTAAAGATAAAAACTCCTTGGGGGGGGGGGAATTGGCTTCCAAGCACTCTTTCAAGGACTCCTCTCTTTTAGACTCAGTAATCATGGCCGATGTTTGGGAATCTTACTTGCTGCGAGTTCATGTGACCTACACCTACAAATAACATCAGATTTACCAGACTGGTCACCAGTTTCAACAAAAGAAGCCACAGCAATTATAAAGCAATTAAAGAAAGGAAAAGCCCTTGGTATTGACAATATGCCCTCAGATTTCCTAATGAACAACATCGAGTAGTAGGCAGCATCTTTAGCCTCACTATTCTCATACATTGACTCAACAGGACGTATTCCAGAGGACTGGAAGCAGGCAATCATTATAGCATTCTACAAAAAAGGGAGGAGAGATGATCCAGCTAACTACAGACCGTTAAGTCTCCTCAGCATTATAGGCAAATTATATGCTAGCCATTTACTGGACAGACTGAAATGCTGGATTGAACAAGAAGATATCCTTGTTTTGGAATAGGCAGGCTTCAGGGAGGGAGGATCTATGCTGGGTCATCATATAACTATGCAACATCTAATAGAGAAATACATGTCTAGTAGGTCAGCCTCGTTATATGCTGCTTTTCTCGACTTGAGATCTGCTTTTGATACCATATCTAGGGGCTTGTTGTGGGAAAAATTGAAAGCTATGAACACAGATCTTAGACTTTTATATTTAATACAAACTCTCTATACAAATACATCTCTTAGAGTTAGATGTGATAGGGCTGGGCACCTTTCCAACCTGGTAAATACAGCAAAAGGAGTAAAACAGGGGTGTGTCCTGGCACCAGTGCTATTCAATTTATACATTAATAATCTGGTCAGTAGCATAATCTCCATTGACACCCACCCCCCTGCTTTAGCCAACAGGAAAATCCCGGCTTTGCTTTTTGCTGATGATAGAGTTGTACTGTCCAGAACCCCAGAGGGCTTGAAAAGAGCACTCAAGGCGTTCAGTTGTTATTGCAAAGAGTCCCTATTAGAGATTCACTACCAAAAACCTAAAATTGTTGCATTCAGCAAAGGTCAGAAAAGAAGGTCTTGGAACATCAATGGCCATAAGCTAGAACAAGTACCTTATTTCAAATACTTAGGGGTGATGATTCACTCCACAGGGACTATGCTGCACCCACCATGACTATGCTGCAGCAACTGGTCAAAAATCTGCACAGGCCATTCTTAAATTTGCATGCTCTAAGGGAGGCATGTATGTACCAGCAGTCCTCCGGTTATTTCAGGCAAAAACATTGCATAACTCATTAGCATATGCCACACCCCCTGACATCACCGGAAGTGTGTCATAAGGCCACACCCCCTGACATCACTGGAAGTGTGTCATAAGGCCACACACCCCGCCCTCAACAGTCCCGGCCGCCACCGCTGGTCTTGCAGCTTGCATGAGGGGCCCGGCGGTGGACCTGCAAGGCCGGTGGGAATGCAAGGAAGCCCTGCGAAGGCCCTCCCTGGTCCCAGGCAGGCAGGTGTGGGGAGAGGCAGGGAGGAAGCAACTTACCCTCCCTCTTCTCCTGCCTCCACCTGGCTGAATGAGGGCCGGAAGCGGGGCGGCCGGAAGCAGGGGGCGGGGTTTCGTCATGTGCCCCGCCCCCGTACCTCACCCGGGGGAACTGCGTTCCCCCGCATTCCCCCCCGAAATGACCTCTGCCTGAGAAGCTTAAATATGTTGTCGCCCCAGTGCCTTATCTCTCTGTCCTGGAGGTACCCAGTTAACAGAGAGCTTTTACTCTGGCGAGATGGCGAGTCCTCTCCTCTGCAGTTTTAGAAGGGAGATATAAAAAGATACCCATGAAGGAAAGGATTTGTCTGTGTGGCACATTTTATATATTTGCTGTTACAGAAGTATGCAGTGGTGGAAGTTAAACAACCAATACCACTTGGTGATCAAGTAAGGCCAGTAACACTTCCTATTCCCATTCAGAATCATAACAGCTCTTCTTCCATATATAGTTTGGTCGGTTAAATTAATCCTAAAGCAGCCATTGTCTGCTCAGGGGGACTGAATAGGGTTGCCAGACCCTCAGTTTGGCCAGGGGATCCCCCGGTCTTTGGGGCTCCAATCTGCTGCTGGCCTCCCGGAAGTGATGCCATTGTGTTGCCGACAACAGGGGTGACGCTCTAGTTGTTGGGCAAATTCTATGGTTTTGAGGGCAAAAAACCATAGCGTTTTGCTCAGAGACTAGAGCATCACCACCACCACCCCGATGTCAGCAACACAGTAACATCACTTCCAGGTGACATCCCTGCAGTATGTGCACCAGAAGATCCTGACCGGCAGCCTGGAGCCCCCTGCCGGCAGCCAGCTAAGGCCTGGCAACCCTAGGACTGAAGCCCGATTTAAACATGATAGAGAGAAGATTTATCTTATGGTTTCAAAGTGGGACATGTGTCTGGGAATTAAGTTCTGAAGGGAAGTCTCAGAGCATGCATGGTCACAGAGGGGACATAAAGACTTTGTAACGTGTTCTTAGGCCCTCATGCAGTGTTAGTGCACAAGTGTATCCACTGCCCAGGCTATGAAGACCTGGGTTAATAATACATATGCTGCAGCTAAGGATTTGGTTCAAATGAGATAGCAGCTACAAGCAGTGCCAAACCACACAGTCCCGTCCCCCCGTGGCATTTAAATTAAAACTAAGGGGTTAAAACTCCAGGTGCCCAAGTACTACTAACTCCTATGGAACTGATTCCAGAGACTGATGGCCAGGTTGCTGAAGCCATCTAGGAATTAAGGTGGGTTTCTTTCCAGTATTACCACCCCACCCATGCACACACTCCCATTCTTAGGTATAGGCCAGGTTAAACCTTCTTTGCCCTCTAGAACTAGAGAACCTCCCACATTATGTTTTGCATTACCATCTCTACTAGGTACTGAGATATAAGCTATCAAATTGTGCCTGACCTGGTAGTCTGGTAGTAAATTGCTCAAACCCATTGTCGTTTAATTTGTTCTATAGGCAGGAAACACAAACTTCATCATTCTTTTAGTTTGGTTTATAGTTTGTGGTTGGCTTAGTTCCTGTTTTGTTTTTTAAAATTCCTTTCATTTTTGTTATTCCTGATGTTAAGATTGCAATAGCCGTTAGCAGTGAGCCATAAATACACCTATGTTATAACCTTGTTTACCACCCAGTCTCCATTAGAGGCAAGCCAACTGGGACACATGAGGAGAAGGAATATTTCTCCTGCTCAGTCTCCATCAGTTTTTTTTTCCTACAGGCAACCTATAGGGACAGGAAAAGCCTACTGCTGGAAGTTCCTCCTTTTGACCATGTAATCGGGTGACTGTCTTTCCTTTGCTCCCTTAGGCATTCTGAAGTTATACATTGCAGAATGCCAATGGCCCAAGTATACATAACTGAGCTGTGACTAATTCAGGCATGTCATGCAAAGCTGTCTGGGTGACAAACATTTGCTTACTGATAACATTGTGTTTTTCCCCCCTGGCTGGCAGCCATGAAATTATGAAAAAGAAACCACAAAGACTGTGCTGACTTAAGCAAATAATGAACACAGCACAGAACCTAATTTCATACAGATTGAATTTGGATGGCGGAATATGAATGGCATAAGGATGAGTGACAAAAGAAAGAACATGCATGGGATTTGAATACAATAGTGGGAAGCTTTCAAAGTAGATACTAGAGTACACTAACAGGCAAATAATCCATTGTGACAGTCCATAGGCTACATGCATCAAAACCAAGTTTCCTTTTTTAAAAAGAAAGTTTCCAGTCCTACGCATAATTGTAGTAATAAGATTGCAAATGAGATATCACAACTATTGCCAATGTGGCTGCCAGTTCCAAATCAAATTGTCTACCCTGCATTATAGGTTGCCATGAAGGATGTTAATTCTTTTAAAAAGTTGCTGGATATGGGGAGCTGAGATTTCTTAACCAAACCAAAAGTATTTGCAAAACCTATTGCTTTTCTGACAGGTAAATCATCAACTTCAAAATTCTTTTTTGTTTTTGTTTTTTGTTTGTTTGCATGTGTGTGTGTGTACGTGTGCCCATGCCTGGAAGTCATGGCAACCTCTGGTGACTCCTACTGGAGCATGGAGAATGTTTAGAGAAGTAGCTTGATAGTTTGCCTCTGTCTCCTGGCCCTGGTATGTCTCCCTTCCAAATGCTTGCCTGGGTCGGCCCTGCTTAGCTTCCAAGATCTGATGAGGTCAGGCTTGTCTGGGCTGTCCAGGTTAGGGCCAGTTTCAGACTTCTTATAGTGCTAGATTCAAATCCAGTAGCACCTTAGGGACCAGCAAGATGTTCAGGGTATGAGCTTCTGAGAGTCAAAGCTCCCTTCATCAGATAGCATCAGATACCATAAAGCCCAAGTTCAACTGGACAGTGTCTCTGAAATGCTCACTCTTGTCTTTAGCCCATCGAAAAGCAGATCAAAATGTTAGTAGAGCTGCCAGGTCAAGGCTTCCTTGGAAGACACATTTCTCTATGCTTCCCAAGCCAAGATATGCCTGATCTACGATGGCTGAGGGGTGACATGATTGAGGTTTATAAGATTAATCATGGGATAGAGCAGGTAGAGAAAGAGGTACTGTTCTCCCATTCTCAAAATACAAGAACTCATGGGCACTCCATGAAATTGCTGAGCGGTCAGGTTAGAACGGATAAAAGGAAGTAAAAAACTACCTCGGAAAGTGCACTAGTATCCGGAAAATACGGGGCAGGGGCGGGCGTCTGATCGCGGGAGCACTACTATCCCTTGGCATTCGGCGCCCATCCATGTCCCGTCGCAAACTGGATGTTTTTCATAAGTGCATGTGCACAAACACATAACTGAAAACAGTGCTGCTCCACGGAACTGCGCATGCGCATAAACATGCAACGCTTGCTGCACCGCTTCTTTGCCATGCTCCAGCATCGCCGTGTGATCGCCAGCTAACAGCCTAAGCGCGAAGACTCAGGGGACTGTGTGATCAGGCTACTGTGCTTTATTTTGCTCCGGGGCAAACAGCCACGCCACCCCACCCCCCCGGCGTTATCTGGCCCGTGTGACCGGGGCCCAAGAACATTTGTTCAGCCTCAAGGCCAGCTCCATGAAAAAATGGAACCCTGCCAAGACCTCCTGCCCTGTTAGCAACTGCCAGATTCACAACAGAAAGACCCTTTCCTATGGAAGTGGACCATGAAGCCTGGGGACAGGTGTGCACCCCATAATATTCAACTTAGTAAAAATGCATTGAATGGGAACTTGCAGGATCAAATGAGCCAGGTCGGTTTTCCAGAGACGTTTGTTGTTGATAGATGAACTTCCTTGCTGTTTCAAATGGAGAGACAAGCTTCCAATTCAACAGCTGCTCAGGACCCTCTCATGATCAAAATGATGAGGGACAGTCCCAGTAGCTGGACCACTGACTAACATCTAATCACCTCCATCCAACTTAATTCAATATCTTTCCACATTTTGTCTGCTTAAATTCACCTGCTGCCTTTCATCTGTCAGATTTTCTATATGACCCTCCGAAGCTCCACCTATTCCTCTTCCCGCATGCCATGACTTGTCCTCGAATACACCAAACAACTCAATTCCATCCTGCCAGCTTGAATATATTTATCACTGGAATCTTTTCCCTTGGCCACAGGCTACCTCCATGCTTTCCATGCCTGTTCCCCTTTGTCATAAATATGAGAAAACTGTGAATTCCACAGTCTGTTCTGCTCCATACTACTTGACAACTGTCCTAATTATCTGAAGGGAATGGGACGGAGAGACTGGTCTTGAATGTGCAGTAGCAGCAATTGGTGAGCCCTAAGAAGGGCTCACTAATTCCATAGACCTGAAACTGGTTCAGTACCTTGTGTGAAGTGCAATAGGACAGCTGCAGGAGATATCTGGGACTTCATAGAAACTGATCATACCTTCTGGTCTTACATTTGAAAGCCCTTGTCTATGGTGTTTCACAAATATGTAGACACTATGGTTCTTCCAGGCCCAAATTAAATCCTCACTGGGAGAACTTGTAGCCAGACTTCCATATTAATGCACTCTCAGGACTGTGTGGCATTCATTGAAAACTGAGCCCCAGAGGGTTTCATCTGGTGTTATGCCGGTTCATCATTGGATTTTATATACAACACACTCACACAGTCAACATCTGCCTCCCATTTCCAGCCATTGGTTTCTGGCTCAAAACCGCTTTAACCCGGAGTATTTTGTTACCAGGTCCCAAAGTGGTGTTTTCTCAGCTCTCCCATTTAAAGGCGCATTTCCCCCCTGTATGATCGCTCCTCCGGTGTCAAGCCACTTCCTGTTCAAACCCCCTCCCCGCTCGAAGGCTGCCCAAGGCTTCCGCTTTTCACCCACCATTTTTTTTAATGTGTTGGTGGTGTGCACATAGGCAGAGCTCCGCCACCATGCTTAGAAAACCGACATTTAAACAGTCATTCGTTTTAGCATTTAGATGAGTTCTGGATCTCAGGGAGGCCATTTTTGGGTCAAACATTTAAAGGGAAGTCTTTTGTTGGAGAGGTTGGATTGATTCGCCCTGGTGGTTCTGTGCATGCGCCATGATAGTTTACCCCCCATTCTATGGATGAGCGCCTATGCCCATGTGCAAACTGAGGGGGGGAACCCACCGACATACGCTTGCACGCATCAGTAGTGTAGACGCTGGGGAGCGATGTGACTGCACGGTGAGGCGGGATAAGGGAGGTAAGTTCGCGATTATCCAGATCAAATATAATCCAGTCAGAACCTGAGCAGTTTAACCCACTCTCAGCATGCCATCTGACTGCACCCACAGTATGGCAAACAGGCCCCCCAGGCCATTTCTGCTTGAGAAAACAGCCCCTCCTCTCCCATGTCATGTTCCCAGGCCCAGGTGCACTTGGGAACTTTTGGTTCCCTGACGTGTCATTGGCTGTATGATAGGTTTGCCAGGTCTGGGTTGGAAAATACCTGGAGACTTTGGGGGTAGATCCAGTAGAGGGTGGGGTTTGGGGAGGGGCCTTAGCATGGTACAATGTCATAGTCCACCTTTCAAAGCACCCATTTTCTCCAGGGGAGCTGATCTCTGTCAGCTGGAGATCAATTGTAAAAGTGTAAGATCTCCAAGCCCCAACTGGAGACTGGCAACTCTACTGTATGAAGATCAGAGGCAGGCTGGAGTAACCCCCAACCTGAACTGTGCCAGACATAACATCTAGTTTTGACCTCACCTTCATTCCTTTCGCAGGTTAATTCCTGATTATTACATGGCACTTTAAGGAGGAGGAGTAGGCAGGCTATTCAAATTCACTCCCCTTCAGTCCAGACATGATTTGCTGTCTGCCAGCCTGTCTCACCATTTTCCGGGCCAATGCAGCTGATTTCAAAGTTGCTGACTATGAGTCACAGGGGGATAATGCTGTCACTCATTTCTCCGCCTCCACCCAGCAGCCATCATGTCCTAGTGACTACCTGTTCCCTTTCTTGGTTCTTTACTGGATAGTTTTACCACACCTTGACTAATGATCATTCTTAATCAATTTGCTTCACCTTACTGTACTAGAGTGTGACCTAGAAGGGTACCCATGTTAGTCTGTCTGTAGGAGTAGAAAAGAGTAAGAGTCCAGTAGCACCTTAAAGACTAACAAAATACGTGGCAGGGTATGAGCTTTTGTGAGTCACTGCTGAAGACTTGACGGCGCTTTGCACACACAAGAAAGTGTTGCTGTTTAAGTGGTTTGTGAGATTTAACTGATTTGTGAGTCTGAAGA
Source organism: Gekko japonicus (assembly GCF_001447785.1). Taxonomy (NCBI): domain Eukaryota; kingdom Metazoa; phylum Chordata; class Lepidosauria; order Squamata; family Gekkonidae; genus Gekko; species Gekko japonicus. The sequence continues at coordinate 351,371 of NW_015165250.1, forward strand.
AGTGAGCAGTGACTGACAAATACTCATACCCGGCCATAAATTTTGTTTGTCTTTAAGGTGCTATTGGCCTCTTGCTCTTTTCTATAGTGTGACCTCTGCGGCAGGGAGTCTCCAGTTCAAGTCTTACGCTGTTGTTAGGCAGGGGTTGTGCATGCTTTGCACATAGAAGATTTCTCAGGTCTGTTCCTGGTAGATGGAGTTAGAAAGATTTTAGGTCATTGGGCCAGGAAAGATCTCTGAGACTTTGGAGAGCTGCTATCACCTTGAGTAGGGTAGGCAGACCAGCGGTGGACAGTATTACACAATGGTCACAAAGGAAGCAAGCCAAAATATACAATGGGTGCAGAAGCTTGCATTTAGGGAGAGGGAGGTGCTAAGCACCCAGAGAAAGAAAAGCAACAGAGCTGGCATAGAGGTTTGCATTCTAATAGCCCTAGTAACGTGCCTCTCTGAACATTCCCCCCTTTTCTGATAAAAAAAATAAATGAGAAAACCTCTCAGAGAGCAGATTGCTAAATGAGGCTGTAGTCCCAAGAACACTTTCCTGGAAATACACCCCACTGAATAAAGTGAGACACATCTGAATAAACTTGTTTGTGACACCTCTCTGAAACTGCTGCAACAGCAGAGGAAAACTGCCAGGCAGGGTTGCACAGTGGGCCGCAGTTTGCATTTGGCACTACCCTCGGGCAACTGAGGGAGCACAAAGTACAGAGGGAGCACAAAGGCAGACATTTTCCTTTGACCTCCAGAAAGACGGGCAGCAGGGCAGATGCAGACAGTTGACACCAGCAGAAGGCAGACAACATTACAGAGTTAGGTGTGCCAGAAGCAGGTCAGATTGAGTCTGTCACTACTTCACCTGAATGTTTTTGCTTGCTTTTGCAGAGCGCCAAGAAGACTGCTTCCTCACATGCAAGCCTTCTTCTTCTGGACTGACAGGCCATCACTATTACCTTTGTCACAGGCACAACTACCCAGCTCTTGGTCATCATTCAGTCCTTGGCATGAAACAGAAGTGTTTAGGAAATCTCACAAATCAATGAAATAGCTGTCGGGCTCTCCCTTGGACTTCGGTATGGCACCCCCTGTGGCCGTGGTGGTGGGGGTCTTGACTGGACTCTGGCAGGGGAGACGACCCTGGAAGCGGCAAGATCCAAAAAGGGAGAGGGAGTGAGGGAATACTGAAGGATGATAGGGAAATGGCTGAGAAGCTAAATGCATTTTTTGCCTCCGTCTTCACTGTGGAAGATGAGAAGTGCTTGCCCACTCCAGAACCGCTGAGTTCGGGAGGGGTGTTGAAAGACCTGAGTCAGATTGAGGTGACGAGAGAGGAGGTCCTAAAACTGATAGACAACTCAAAAACTGATAAATCACCAGGCCCAGATGGCATACATCCGAGAGTTCTGAAAGAACTCAAATGTGAACTTGTAGATCTCCTGACAAAGATATGTAATCTTTCCTTAAAATCTGCCTCCATTCCTGAGGATTGGAAGGTAGCAAATGTCACTCCCATCTTTAAAAAGGGTTCCAGAGGAGATCCGGGAAATTACAGGCCAATCAGTCTGACGTCGATACCGGGTAAATTGGTGGAAACCATTATTAAGGAAAGAATTAGTAGGCACATAGATGAACAAAACCTATTGAGGCAGACTCAGCACGGTTTCTGTAAGGGAAGATCTTGTCTCACTAACCTGTTAATGTTCTTTGAGGGGGTGAACAAACATGTGGACAAGGGGGATCCAATAGATATTGTTTACCTTGACTTCCAGAAAGCTTTTGATAAAGTTCCTCATCAAAGGCTCCTAAGTAAGCTCAAAAATCATGGGATAGAAGGACAAGTCCTTTTATGGATCAAAAACTGGCTAGTTCATAGAAAACAGAGAGTGAGTGTAGGTGGGCAATTTTCTCAGTGGAGGGTGGTAAGCAGTGGGGTACCGCAGGGATCAGTACTTGGTCCACTGCTTTTTAACTTGTTCATTAATGATTTGGAGATGGGAGTAAGCAGTGAAGTGGCTAAATTTGCGGATGATACAAAGTTGTTCAGGGTGGTGAAAACCAGTGAGGATTGTGAGGCACTCCAAGGGGATCTGTCAAGGATGGGCGAGTGGGCGTCAACATGGCAAATGGGGTTCAATGTGGCCAAGTGCAAGGTGATGCACATTGGAGCCAAAAATCCTAAATATAAATACACATTGATGGGGTCTGAACTGGCAGAGACTGAGCAAGAGAGAGATCTTGGAGTTGTAGTGGATAACTCACTGAAAATGTCGAGACAGTGTGTGACTGCAATAAAGAAGGCCAATGCTATGCTGGGGATTATTAGGAAGGGTATTGAAAACAGATCAGCCAATATAATAATGCCCCTATATAAATCAATGGTGAGACCTCATTTGGAATACTGTGTGCAGTTCTGGGCACCACACCTTAAAAAGGATATTATAGCTTTGGAAAAAGTGCAGAAAAGGGCAACTCGAATGATAAAAGGGTTGGAACACTTTCCCTATGAGGAAAGGTTAAAGCGCTTAGGGCTCTTTAGCTTGGAGAAAAGACGACTGAGGGGTGACATGATCGAGGTTTATAAGATTATGCATGGGAAAGAGCAGGTAAAGAAAGAGGTACTTTTCTCCCTTTCTCACAATACAAGAACTCGTGGGCACTCCATGAAACTGCAGAGCGGTCGGGTTAGAACGGATAAAAGGAAGTACTTCTTCACCCAAAGAGTGATTAACACATGGAATTCACTGCCACAGGAAGTGGTGGGTGCTACAAGCATGGACGGCTTCAAAAGGGAATTAGATAAGCATATGGAGCAGAGGTCCATCAGTGGCTATTAGCCACAAGGTCTAGATAGGGAGTCTGGGGCAAGTGATGCTCTGTCATCTTGGTGCTTGGGGGGGTCAACAGTGGGAGGGCTTCTAATGTCCTGGCCCCACTGGTGGACCTCCTGATGGCACTGGTATTTCTGGCCACTGTGTGATACAGAACAACAAACCACGTAGCGGGAGGGGTCCCTGTTCCCACCTCCCTCCTTGGACTGCTGAACTCCATTCCGCCTGGTGAGTCATGCCGCGGGTGTCTTGTGGGGTCTGTCGGGGGCCTCGGGAGCCAGTCGGCATGGCCCGTGACCTCTGGAGTGGGACAATAGGAAGACTTTCAAGTCGCAGCCAACGTATGGCAACCCTGTGGGGTTTTCAAGGCAAGAGCTAACAGAGGTGGTTTGCCATTGCCTGCCTCTGCATAGTGAATCTGGAATTCCTTGGTGGTCTTCCATACCAAATACTAACCAGGGCTAATCCAGTTTAGCTTCTGAGATCTGATTAGATCGGACTATCCTGGGCCAACCAGGTCAGGGCAACACTTTCTTACACCTAGCAAAACTAACTAATAAGTCTTCTTACTCTGTCACACAGTAGTACAGTACTAGCTGTTCAATTTGCAAAACATGAACAAGAACCTAAAAAGTTTAAAAGAATTGAACCAGCTGAAGCAAGGAAATGCTGGCTGGGGAGGATGCTGCTTCTAAAGAACAAAGAAAGTTCTTCTCAAGCCTTGCATGATTAATTCTGGCAATTTTTTGCAACGGTAGAAAAACTGAAAAGAAAAACTATTTAAGAGGAACAATTGGAAAGGTTCTTTGTCAGTTTCATTATGCCCTGACTTTCTTCCTGTTTTTGTGTGTTTGAATTCTGCTTAAAATCTCTGAGCCAGACAGTCAAGTGCCACAATAACAAATGTTAACAGATGCAATTAACTTTCCTATTCCTTTTCATCTTAACTACGAGAATTACAGTTCAGACATTATGTTTCTTTTTTCATTAGTTGACAAACAATTACACATCCCTATCTCATACTTGTTCTCTATTAACTTCTCTGGTACTAACTTTGCCTTACCATATTTGGAAAAAATACTCAATTCTCACACCAAAGTATAGTAGGAATGGTAAAGAACTATAGGTGAAAGCACAATGATCACCAGTTAAACCACGTTAAAAGCTAATGTCACACGAGCTAGACGACCCCTCGTCGCTGTTGCTCAATCCTTCTAGATGTTGGTTGTCAGCCACCGTGCCCCACCTCCCGGAGGAACCACAGAGGCCTCAGACTTGTGGGAGAGGAGGAGGTTACGTCACCACCCTCTTCTCTCCCTTGGCAGGTAAGACAATACACTCTCTCTCTGCTTGTCCGCTCTCACGTCGCCTGTGCCTCAGCCTCCTCTGCCTCTGCCTTCAGTCCTCTTTTATTCCTCCCTCATGTCACCCACCTTCCCCTGTGCTCCAACCTTCACCCCTCCCCCAGGGATTAGCTATGTTCATGGCAGACACTGTTAGCCAA
>NW_015165250.1:356727-389925 GCF_001447785.1 Gekko japonicus
CTGTTAGTCCGTCCCAAAACTAATCTCATTGGTTGCGTGCAGTGAGGGGTGGCAACCTAGAGGGTTGGGCAATATTGTAACTTAAGATCTAACTCAGAAGGGATGGCATCTGGGCAAGTGTGAAACTTGGTGTCAAGGAATCTCCTTGATGTGCAGATGAAGCTTGGCCATTCCCAGGCCATAAAAAGGGTCCATCTATCAGGAAATGCCATTCAGAAATAAAGCAGAGATGCAGAATACATGACAGCAGACAGTTCAACAATGGGGGCTGTTTCTCTTTAGGTTGTCCTTTTGCTGACAATATGGAGATGTGTGCTTCCCTTCACCAGGCTGGCAGTGTAGCTGAAAACCTATTCACATGTAAGGCTTTGTACAGGCACCTTCTCTGTGTAATGTCACAACAGGTGATTGGTACAGCTTTCTTTGAGCCTATGGGTGTGTGTGCACACGTAGTGTTTGGCAGCAAATATAAATCAAAAATCAGTTTCTTTCCTTAACAACACTGAAGGCACACAAAGACATCTAAGTAGTAATCACAACTTGAAAATATCAAAAAAAATTTCCCCATTTTTACTTTATATTTGGAGGCATCAGTGGTGGCATGAGGGTGAGTACAGAAAAGAGTGCAGTCATGTTAAGGACACATCCCCCCCCCCCGATCCAAACAACAATGAGCTCTCTTATTCCAACCAGTGAACACTCTCAGCCCATCTACAGTGTCTCCCAATTTCCTTCTGGGCACAATGCAAGGTCTTGATGCTGACTTTCAAAGGCCTAAATAGTTTCAGACCAACATACCTGAGGGACCGCCCCTAGTCCCTTATGGATCTGCCTGACCACTATGGTAATTCTCCAGAGGCCCTGCTTCAGTTGCCCCCACCTTCTGAAATTAGGCAGATGGCAAGCTGGCAACCCCAGTGAGGGCCTTCTTAATCGTAGACACCAAAACTCTGGAACTCTTTCCTCAGGGAAATTTGTCTGTCCCCATTGTTGCCATAGTCTGCCTGCAGGTGAAGACTTTTTGTTTTATCTGGCATTCCTTCAGTTATCCTTTCTTCCAGCCCAATGTTTTATTTGTTGTTTTATGTGGTGTAGTGGTTAACAGAGACGGTGTAGTGGTTAAGAGTGTCAGACTCTAATCTATAGAACCAGGTTTAATTCCCCACTCCTCCTCCACATGAATCCTGCTGGGTGACTTTGGGCCAGTCACAGTTCTCTCAGAACTCTCTTAGCCCCACCCACATCACAAGATGATGGAAGAGGAAGGGAAGGCAATTGCAAGCCACTTCAAGATTCCTTAAGGTAGAGAAAAGCAAGGTATAAAAGCCTACTCTTATTCTTCTTTGTCGTTATATGTACTTTTCCTCTGTTATTAATTGTGTGAATGATGTGTGCTTTTTGTGAGGTGGTTGGTTTTAAAATGTGTTTATGTATATTTTAATTTGTTTGCCACCTTGCTGGCCTTTGGGGAATAGAAACACAAGATATAAATTTTGTAAATGAATAAAATATATATATACATACTGAGTCACACTGCCAGCCCATCTAGCCTACTGTTATGAGTGACTATTGTAGCTCTCCAAGGTTGTAAATGAAGATATGCAAACTGATGTAGCATCAGGCATATAACTCCTCTCTTCCCTGCTTTCATACAAATTCTCCTCTTTTTTCCTTGTATGCCTTAACTATGGTTTAGTTCTGCATCCACAGCAATGGCAGCCATTATTAATGTTTATCAGTGTTCTTATTTCAACCAGAGTTCAAAATCGGGGTTTGAAATAGGTTTGCAAAGCCTGATTAAGAGGCAGACTAGCATATTGTGTATCTGGCTTGGCTTGCTAGTAGCAGTGCTAGCCATTATCCTCATATTAAACTAATATGGCAGGATTTTATTTTATTTTTGCATTTTTACAGACTTCAAATATATGAAAAGGAGCAGTCCATGTTCTACTCTGCCCCCTGCTAACGAACAATTTCTGTGAAGGAAAAATAGATGAGCTGTGTGTCTTTCTGCTGAGTATAAATGCAACAAAATAATGTATGCGGGATCATCTTATACAATTATCCTCGTGGCTTTTTCATGCTTTGTTCTAGTTGGAAACCAAACACATGAAACCCGTATGTGTACAGACTGACAGAATTGTTACAAGAGATACTAGAGGTTTCTATTGCGTGGAATTTGCTTGGGGAAATCCTTATTGAGAAGAAATGGGTGCTGGGAGGAGGCTTTCTTTAAAGGACAGAGTGGGTGGCAGAGATCATTCACTTATTCAAGGCAGGCAGCTAAACAGACAATTAGCGACACATAAAACTAAACAGGCCACCTTGCTCCCACAAAGGAGAAAATCCTTGGTTCAAGAAAATGACCTTACCCTGCATTTTGGCAACTGGGTACCTGCCAGTGCCCCTCTCAGGTCCACCCTGCGCCCACTTTTCAAACAGAAATTAGGCAAAAGAGCACAGAGCCTTTCTGTCCCTCCTGGTCTAGCTTGCCCTATTCCTCTTGCAGAAGCAGACACCTCCTCCCTTCTCTCAGTGCCCCAGGATGAAGACTTGCCTTCCTCCCACTCCTGATTCCCTTGAACTTCTTGCCAAATGAGGCAATCTGATCCAACCCAGAAAGCACCTGCATGACATCAATAACCTTTGGCAGGTATTGCAGCTTTCTTCCGATGCACTGAATGTCCTCCAAGTTTTTATCTATTCATGGTTTGTTAGCCAATTAGTTGGATTACTTCTATCCTGCCTTTCAACGTCAACTCACCTTTGGCAGCTAACAATCGTAAAACATCTGTGTGGGGCTGATTCTTTCCCAAAGCCGCTTCAGCCAGCATACCTGTGTTTGACGTGGTTTTGTCTCCTTCCTTCCACCCTTTGTGATGAAAAGCAGGAAAGGGCTTTTTGTGGCCTTGTAGTGTCTCTGTGTGCAGTGATACCACCATTGCTACAAACTGGCCTTATTCAGTTCCAGTCAGGACTTCTTTAATTCCAGTCAGGTATTACTACCATTGACCTGACCTGGATAGGCCAGATCTGACTAGCCCTCCAACTAGGAAACCAAGGGAGAAAGTCTTCAGCCCTACCAGGTATTAATCAAGAAGCCAGCCCCGCAAGGTAGGGCACTTGCAAGCTGAGCTCCAAAAACAATTGCTTTGGTAGCTGTAGCCAATGTAGGCCAAGGTACTGAGTTTTAGACTGAAGCCCCCAAACCCAAACAACACTAAAGAAGTGTAATTAAAAAGGTTTATTAAAAGAAATGTGCAAGGAGTATACAAATGTAAGAGCAATGCAAAGCAAGGAAGAAAATAAAATCTAAATAACTAACCTAAAACACTAATACACAGGATAGCCAGCCTCCAGGTAGCACCTGTAGATCTCCCGCTATTACAATTGCACTCCAGAAAATTAAGATCAGTTCCTCTGTAGAGAATAGCTGCTTTGGGGGGTGGACACTAAGGCACTGTACCCTGCTGAGGTCCCTCCCCTTCCGAAACCCCACCATCCCCAGGCTCCACCTCCAAAATCTCCAGACATTTCCCAGCTCAGAGCTGGCAACCCTGCTAATACAGCCTTTGGTCCTTTGACCCTAAAGTGAAGGCACAGAGTCCTGTTGAAGTTTCAAAGTCCAAAAATCCAAGAACAGATATTCTGTCCGTGCAATGCCCAACCAGGTCGAAAGGATAACCCAATGGTATGACCAAAAGGGGACACAAACTAGAACGAATGATCTCACTTTATTCCACACTGCCTGCAGCTGGCCTGATTCTGTTTGACCAGACAGGTGTGTTGCTAAGACACATGACCATGCACTCCTGCAGCTGGTACATGCTCAAAGTTGAGCAATCACTCAATTCTGTCCAGGCTTCCTTGCACTAAGGAGATGGAATGGGAATACAAAACTCTCTCTTGGTCTCCTCCTTGGAGCTCCCATGATTTCCCTGGGTCCATCTCATCCCCATAACTCTCTTTCTGAAACGAATTCAAAAATCCTGTGGAGGCTGCTTGTGTTCCATTATTAATGTACTTTGTAGCCATGTAAACTGTAAGTACCCCTATCGGAATTGAGAGATTTTCTTTATTTACATTGCTGAGCACTATAGTGAGTCTGTTTATTTGTTTGTGTATAGGTTTTTTGTCTATAGAAGGATGATCAACCCTTGATAAAGAGAATTTTCAAAATGGCCCTTTATCGATAGCCCGTTGGGTTTCCTTATTCATCATATGCTTCATCACCCTAATACAGTTGGGATGAAGTGAACTTTCTTACTACAGAAGGAGAGTATTTCATACCTTATGGTTTTTTCTGCTATAGGATTTCTTTGTATTATCTGTGTTGGAATGGACACTTTTGTGTTTAACCTGTTGGTATTTGTATAAGAACCTTCACTATTTATGAGATTTATATTCAACATGATAAAATATACTCAGATTTTTCATATATAAGTTTATTCATTATAATATAGTTCTGTACATGGTATAGCTTTCTTTTCTTTTTCTTTTCTTCTCAAACCTGTTAACGTGTTCCCTATTTGTACAGCCTTCCCTCCCATGTCATATGTTGTATTTCCTAATTTTTTTGAGATGAGAGAATGTTTCGGAAAAGACTAGATTCCTCAAGGGAGAGTGAGAGGGGACTTCAGAAGCCACTTCAAATGCTCTTGAGGAGTACTACTCCAAAGCAAGCAGCCTGAGGATTGCAACTAATTATAGCATTTGGAACACAGCTGGACTCATGTTAAATGGGGAGAACAATAACTTCCACGGAATATATTTAAAACTATTAACTTCCTCTAGCCTAAGTCTTGTTTGGAATTAAGCAATACTGCTATAGTGTAATACTGCTATAATGTAATAATACTACTGTGATGTAGAACAGTAATATTATCCCTCCACATCTCAAAAACAGGGAAGTGAGTCAAGAAGAGGTTATTGGGCATATCAACACCATATCAGATACCTGTGGTAAAACTAGGGTTGCCAGTCTCCAAGTGGTAGCCAAAAAGGAGAGTTCATGGGAGGAAGTGGAATTCCAAAAACATCCGTGGCAAAAATAATGAAGAGTCAGTAAAGATGTTGCAAAAATGTTTACTGTAGTAATTTCTGCAGAACATTTTCTTCTATTATCGCTCACACGCTAACGAATACTGTGCAATGAACAATTTGTTTCACAATATTTGCTTTATCTGAGCATGTATTGTGAAGACCTTTGGGTTCTGTTATTAGAGAGTCAACATGAAATGTTTCCTTCGAGAGTTGATAAGCAGTAATTGATAAGAATTGGGATTGCTACACGCTGCTAACTCTGAGTTACGAAATTCCTGGAGATTTGAGGTGGAGCCTGGGTAAGGTGGGGTTTCAGAAGAGGAAGGATCTCAGGGGGTATATGCCATAACAGTCCATTCCCTAAAGCAGCCATATTCTCCCAGAGAACTGATCTTATTTATTTATTTTTTATTTATTTACATTATTTCTCACTGGGACTCAAGGTAGATTACACAGAGTGAGTCAATACAGTCAACAAGAGGGGACAGGCAATAAACAATGAAATAGGATTTGGGTTGTAGAACCAACCAGAAGTCTGAAAAGCAGGACTGAAGCAAAGTATAAGTGTTAACAATGACCCATTTAATGTTGCAAAATTACACAATAGGGGCCATTTTTTGAGCTAAACTGAGTTGGAAGAAAGCCTTTTTGGCAACTGCAATAACTTGCTTTTCCAGCAATAATGGTGGGGCCAGTACAACCCAAAGGCTCTTAACTGAGTAGGGTTGCCAAATTGACCTACCTCTGCCGGCGGGGGACTTTGTGGCGGCTCCTGGTGCGTGCGCGTGCAAAGCGCACACGCGCCACATGCACGTGACGTCATGACGCGGGGCGGGGCCACAGCCATTTGAGGGGAAAACTCTATGTTTTCCCCTCAAGCTGTGGCCCCACCCCACGTCATGACATCACGTGCATGTTGCGCATGCACAGGGGTGGGTTTTCCCCCGGGCCCGATTCCGCGGGGGTGGAAATCTGGCCTTCAAAGTGGGGGGAAATCCGCCCCCTGGGGGGATTTGGCAGCCCTATAACTAAGTCAGCAAGGGTCAGCTGAACTCCGCTGAAAGTGGGGAACATAATATGCTTGAAGAACTTCACCTTCCCAACTAGCATTACTTCTGACTTTCCAGGGTTTAGTTTCAATTTGTCCATTTTTAGCCATTTAACCACAGAAGCCAAGCAGTGGTTTAGCATCTCTCTGTGGTCTGGAGGTCAGTTGTAGTTCTGGGAGATTCCCAGGCCCTACCTGGAAATTAGGGTTGCTAAGTTGGTGCAGTCGCCGCAGCGGGGGACTCCCGGGCGGCAACTGGAGCACGTGTGCACGCACTTCACGTGCGCGTGCCGCATGCACGTCACCCGGAAGTGACGTTAGGACACCGGGCACACTGGGGGCGGGGCCACGCCCAACGGAGGGAAAACCACAGTCGGGGCGCCCCCAGCGTGCTTGGCGTCCTAACGTCACTTCCTGGTGACGCGCACGTCTGGGCGGAGTTCCCCCCGGGGCCTGATACGCTGGCGTCGGGGAACGGGCCTCTGGGGCGGGGTTTCCCCGCCCCCTGAGGGGACTTGACAGCCCTACTGGAAATTGGCAGCCCTCCCTTGAATGAACATATTCTCTGAAAATGCTCTTTGCTGTTGTTATGACATAGGCTACTTCTAGTTTATCCTAGCTCTAAAAGGCTGTAAATCCAGACTGTTGGTTGAAACCAAATTGCGAGACAACTTGGTCTCATATTGCTTGCTGTTCTAGCCTGTTGAGCAAGACCAAGTGGGTGGACACACACCCTTACTAGCTGCAGCTCTTTACTAACACCACCCCCAGCTGCACTGTGTCAGTCATATCCCAAAGCACATTCTTGTTTTGGCACATGGATTCTCATGCTCCTCCCCTGATATGGAATCCCAAGTTAAGTAACACTTTTGAAATGTTGCTGACTTTATAGTTCTGTATAAGTATAAAGAGCTGATATTTTCAGAATATTATTGTTACTATTTAACTTTTGTAGTATTTACTTTTGTTGTTTCTCAAACTTTTGATTTTTGAGGGGAAAATGTTGCTCGAAAGGTAAACATTAGATGACAACCTTGAAAGTGAATTAATTTGATTTTAAGCAACCAATTGTGGAAAATACAATAATTTTTCTTCTGCCATCTTCATTACCCCACAAATCTATAAGCAATGTGAAAATATTGATCCAGCATTTCCCCCTTCCTGCTTCCAACTGGATTTCTTTCTGTATTTATTAAAATTAAGTTGAATTTTAATAAGTAAACTTGTGTGATTTCCCCACACACACACACTTTATGTATCATTTTAAGTTATGTTTCGCTATGAATGTGCGCGTGCATGAGAGCTAGTGTGGTGAAGTAGTTAGGGGGATGGGCTAGGATCTGAAAGACCCAGATTTGAATCCCCACTCCTCCATGGAAGCTCACTGGATGAACTTGGGCCAGTCATTCTGTCTCATCCTAACATACGTCACAGCATAGTTATTTAGACGTGCCAACTGCAGCTTGGGAAATTCCTAGAGATTTGGGGGCAGGGCCTAGAGACTGCAAAGTTTGTGAGGAGATCTCAGTGGGGGATATGATGCCATAGAGTCTGCCCTCTAAAGATGTCAGTTTCCCAAGGACAACTGATCTCTGTGGTCTGAAGATCACCTGACATTCCAAGAGAACTCCAGGTACTACCTTGAGGTTTGTAATGCTATATGTTGTTGTGAGAATGAAATGGAGGAGAGGAGAACCCTGAGCCCCTTGGAGGAAGAGTGGCATAAAAATGTAATAAATGAATAATGCAGACTTCTCTTATTTTTAGCCATTTGCTTGCTGTTCTAGCCTGTTGAGCAAGACCAAGTGGGTGGACACACACCCTTACTAGCTGAGTATGATCAAGGACTGGTTGATATAATCACACAAAGCCTTAAATATGAATACAACAACCCAAAATCATTAATGCTACAGTATCAGCCATTCCCCTTTCTAAGGGATAATTAGCAATTATCTTATCACCACTTATTGTTAATTCTACAAAAGAAATCAAATGGTCGATTTCCACATATTGCCTACAGCTACTATACAAGTACCACTAACTCTCTCCTTCTTGTAATGAAGGTATAAGCTTTCATGTGCATGCACACTTCTTCAGATACAAAACTTCTTCAACCTGTGTGTGTGTGTGGGGGGGTTAGTTGCCAGGAAGGGCTAGTTAGAGTCAAGATGCACAAATAACTGGGTGATTATAGCTGAGATTGGATTAGTAAATTGGTAAGATCTGTGAATAGCAGTAAATTAGCATATAAATACAAGAGTTAACAAACAGATGTGAGAACTGAGTTTGAGTAGGGCTGCCAAATCGGGCCGGGGGGCGGGGAAACCCCTGCTTTGGAGGCCCGATTTCTGCACTGGCGGAATCGGGCCCCGGGGGAACCCCACCCCCGCATGCACGTCACAGGGAAGTGACGTCATGACGCTGGGGACGCTGGGGGCGGGGCCACAGCCATTTGAGGGGGAAACATAGAGTTTTCCCCTCAAATGGCTGTGGCCCCACCCCCAGGGTCCCCAGCGTCATGACGTCACTTCCCTGTGACGTGTATGCGGCGCGCGCACACACCGGGACCCGGGCTGGAGTCCCCCGCCACAAGGGTAAGTGCCATTTGGCAACCCTAAGTTTCAGTCCAGTGGCACCTTCAAGACCAACAAAGTCGAACTCAGGGTACAAGTGAGAACTGAGAAACTCCGCATGTGCAGATGTACAGTCCTCCAGACACACTGAAACAGATTTCCTCTAACATTACATATAGGTAGAACAGTTCTAAATGGTGCCACTGGACTCAAATTTTGTTCTGCTGCTTCAGACCAACACAGCTACTCACCTGAATCTCTTATAATGAAGCATTTATAGTTATACAGAAGTTATTTTACTATAAATACTTGCTAAAATGTGTTAAAAAAAACCCTGCCCTATGTACCTTGACCAAGTCTTTTCCATAGTAGCTAAACATGTTTGTCAGGAATCTATATCAGAGCTGCATAACCTTTTCAGCCTTCTGTTACAACTTGTTGTTTTCTTCTCATATGAGGTACTGAGAGGTGATCAGCTTTAACATCCATTCTACTACTACTATTATTATTGTTGTTGTTGTAGCATTTTTGTTTGTGTCTGTGCATGCATGTGCATGTGTGCCTGTGCCTGGAAGTCATGGCAACCTCTGGTGACTCCTACTGGGGCATGGAGGACATTCAGAGAAGTGGCTTGACAGCCTGCCTCTGGCCTCCTGGCCCTGGTATTCTCTGGGGGTCTCCCATCCAAGTACTTGCCCGGCCCGGCCCTGCTTAGCTTCTGCAATCTCTGGGCTATCCAGGTCAAGGCGGCTTTAACATCCATTCTTCTTCTTCTTCGGTCATGTAAACTGACATCACCAGCTACACTGGCCTTATTTAGCCAAGAAATAACCTTGTTCTCCCCCCTGCCTCAACATTTCCAGATCTTTTAGCTCTCTGCACTATGACAATCCAGTTCATTGTGAGGAAACATCTCTTCCTGAACCTTTCAGAGGTACCTGAAGAAGTGCTTGCACATGAAAGCTTATACCTTGAATAAAACTTTGTTGGTCTTAAAAGTGCCACTGGACTCAAACTTCGTTCCTTCAGAGAAAGGAAAGGCTTGTAAGTCATTACTAGCATGCTCTCTACTGACCAAAGAACAGCATCCATCTTTAATAAATAATAACAATAATGCCTAGCATTTAGCACTTTTAAGCTTCAAAGCAAACATGAACTAATTAATTGTTTCAACTCCACAGGCTGGTAAGTAAGTATCATTATCCCTGTGCCATGGATGGTGAAATTTATTGAGACAGGTAGAGACTTGCTTAAAGGTCACAGGATGACTCAGTGGCTAGTAGTTAGGTAGAACTCTGGAGAGGCAGCATATAAACATTCTAAATTAATTTAAATAAATTAAAAAAGGATACAGTTTTCCCCCACTAGATTGTCTTTTACAGGAACACCTACCATCATTTCCAGCATGTTCTCTGGATTGCAACTGCTATGGCCTGTATGCAGCTGAAGGCCATTGGCAACATTTGATCTGTTTTAATTGGAATTAGGGATGGGCACAAACCCCCAAATAAACCCCAGTTTGAGCACGAATCAGGCCAGTTCATGGTTCACATACTAGGGGTTTGGGAGAACATGTCTCCCACGATCTGCCCATGAACGCCAATATTTTTAATGGAGGTTCATGGGAGACACATTGTTGGGCTCTGAAGGCCTTTAAATGGAGCCCATATATACATCGTCGTGTCTCAGCCTTATCTTCACTGACTGAAACTTTTGATTATGAACTTTCAATCTCCTCATTTTGCCTCCAAGTTCTATCATTATCACCTCAAGAATTGTCTCAGTTCTACCTTAGATTAATCATATTTTAATCGGTGTCTGTATTTAAACTTTCGTTTGCAGTTTTGCCAGTCCTCACTCGAAAATAGCCTGTTTCCGGCCTGGCTGCTGATATAACACCGAATTTCACCAGCCCAGATTTTATGTATTCACATATGAGCTCTATTGACCTCTCAAAGCCTTAGCTGGGTTGGCCATCTTCAGTTTTAAACTCAACGGTATATTATTGTCAGTCATTGGTTATATTTTAATCTGGCTAATGGCTGTTTGCAAGTAATTGTCACTATTGTACTAATCAGCTCTGAAAACACCATCTGTGTAGTTGTTCTCAGTGGAACAATTGCTTCCCTCTAACACAATCATGTTTCCTTCGATATTTACTCATTATGATGCATGGACGATCTCTGGCTTCTCTCTGGGCCTTTCTTGTATGTCGTAGCATAAATTGCATGTATTGAGGTGGATTTTAAAAAGTCTAGACTAGCATTTGTCAATGATAATTCGAAGTTTGTAGGAAAATCCATGATGGTACAAGCTTCCTGTGTTCCCAGGAGCTACTATTTGCACTGCAGGAGAAACAGGCAAGCGGCATATAGGTACCTGAATGGTTTCCCCCTGCAGGGCAAGTGGAAGCTTTGGGATATGACTGAGCCAAGGAAAATGGTTTCCCCAGTGCCATTTTCCTAGATTCAGTCATCCCACATTTCATGTTCCAGTCTGGATCCTTAAGCCTCTCCTCATGTGATTTTCCCAACCTGATACAGCCAATGTTCCCTCTAAGCTATGGAGACTTGTGAGCAAAACTTCTACTTTGTGAGCTACTGGCATTAAAGTAGCAAGCGAGAGATTTGGCTACTGCATAAATCAGTTTGCTCTGGAGCCATCCTTCCTGAGCTGAGACAAAAATTTGTGAGCCGGAGGCTAAAAAACTGTGAGCTAGCTCACACTAACTCAGCTTAGAGGGAACACTGGATACAGCATTGTAAGGCTTTCCTTACAATGGGGATTTCACATGTATTAATGGGATACACCTAGATTTATGCATAGGGATAAATAGACCTCTGGGATCATTTCTGGTCAGGAAATTATGTGTGGGAAATTTACAGAGCAATCCTGTGCTGCTCTTGTGCCATGGCAGCTGGCCAAGGCATAACTACAGCACTGCTAGTCCGTTCTGTATGGGGATTGGATACATGGCGGCTGGCGACAAAACAGTTTTTTCCCCCTGGGTGCTACTGTGGTAGCGTCCCTAGCAACCATGCTGCTGTGTTCCATGGCAGCATTGTGGTGAGGTGGTGGGGCTGTGAGGGACAGGGCAGCCAGAACCAATCTGGGGTCAGCAGGCATGGGGGCTGAGCAAACACCGGTCACAGCCCAAGGCTGGAGAGGGGCAGGGCCCAGGAGTCTGGCTCACTGTCAGGAGTGCCAACCCTTAAAAGGACCAAGTTTGCTCACTAGTCCCACCTGGCAGTGGAGCAGGGGTTTCTGCTTCCCCCCCCCCAATGGACATCCAAAGCTGGTTCACTGCCCACGCAGAGCAAAGGGTGGCCAAACCGCATATGGGGAAGAGGGGGTTATTGTTGGTAATCTGTGCAGTAGCGGGTGCCCTCTGCTCACTGGCAGCTGCACCATCCAGCAGGTTGCCTATGCTGTTGAGGATGCACCCATGGCGAATCCCCTTGCCACCCATGCTGGAGGCGAAGCAGGAGGGGGGCATCAGGTCAAAGCATGGTGGGGCCCAAATGCCTCTGAAAGAGCCCCCAGTAGCCTCTCAGTGTGCGCCTATCTCTCCCCCATGCCCCTTGCAACAGCAAGCAGCTTTTCCAGGTATCTGGCAGCCACTGTGACAGACGCTGCCAGTCCCTCCATCTATTGCTGGCCCTTGAACAAGGCATCCCACCACTCTCAACAGCTCTCCAGTTGCTTCTGCTTGATCACTACCCAGTTTGATGACAGCGTGGGGCCCAAACCCCCACTGTTGTCATGGCCCATGCCTCTACCCCTTGGCGCCCCTGCCCCCCCCTAGGAGTCACCTCAATCTTCTTGGCCACTGCCTCCTTCCCACTGTTCAGATCCATCTCCTCCTGGCTGGACATGTGGGTATGGGGACTTGGGTGCAAGGTCCCTGCGCAAGGGTTGGGAATCCCCCGATTTTCTGGACTCCTGCCCGCTGCTGGCCCACTCACAGGAGCATGTGTGCTGATCCCTCCATGGTCCACTCCCATGCACCCACCTTACAAAGGGTGGGTGCTCCTAGCTCTAAGGGCACTGGACCCAGAGATGAGGAACAGCTGGCTGAATGCAAGCACACCACGTACGGCAACTGCATTTTTCATTATGGTCACTATTTCCAATTAAGCCACAATAACAATAATTTCTGACTCTGAATGGGGTTGCCAATCCTCTGTACTGCATTATTTGGATGAGCTACATCTTGCTTATACACATCCAAATGCAAATGTCCTCCTTCCGCAATGAGTTACTTGTAATAGATTGAACATTTGCATGTGTATTCCAAGGTGAGGAAGTGGGGACCTTGCTGCCTCAGCAGCTGGGATACATTCCCTCCGGGCCTTAGTAATCCTTCCTTCCTCACTAAATGGAGTAGCAACATTTCCAGGTATGGCCAGACCCTCACCAGCTAATTTATGGGTGGGGAAGATTCAGCCCTGAGGCTGAAAAAGCTGGTCAAAAGAGGAGAATGCAAAGGTTGGCTTGAAATTCAACATCAAAAAAACTAAGATCATGGCATCCGGCCCCATCACTCCTTGGCAAATATAAGGAGAAGTCGTTGAAGCAATGACAAGCTTTACGTTCCTGGGATCCAAGATCACTGCAGACGGTGACTGCAGCCATGAAATTAAAAGACTTTTGATGTTGAGTTTCAAGTCGACTTTTGCGCTCTCCTCTTTGACCCCCCAACAAGAGGCTCTTTAGGTCCTCTTCACTTTCTGCCATTAGAGTGGTATCGTCTGCATATCTGAGGTTGTTGATGTTTTTCCCAGCAATCTTAATTCCAGCTTGTCATTCATCCAGGCCAGCATTTTGCATGATGTGCTCTGCATATAAATTAAATAAACAGGGTGACAATATACATCCCTGTCGTATTCCTTTTCCTATGCTAAAAGGCACTTAAATGCCTTCAAAGCCCACCTTTGGGTCAAGCTGGCCCAACTGAGCTCCGAGAATGAGCTCTGGAGGCTTTTATAGTAAGCAGGCCTCACCTGGAAGTGGGCTCCGAAGGCCTATAAAGCCTTTAGAGCTCACTCTTGGAGCTCCGTTGGGCTGCCCACAAATTTCTCACTCTCAGAGCTCAGTCGGGCTGGCCCAACCCAGAGGTTAGCTCCGAAGGCATGCCTTTGAAGCTCACTTCTGGTTGGGCGGCCCAACCCAGAAGTAAACTCCTTTGGAGCTCACTCAAATGGAGCCATGGACCAGTGGTAGGCTCTGAAAGCATTTAAATGGGATGCCCAAGAACATGTCTCCCATGAACCTAACATGAAGAAAAACATGGAGGTTCATGGGCAGATTGTGGGAGACACATTCTCCTGAACCCCTGGTTTGTGAATCACAAACTGGCCTATGCTCGAACGGGGGTTTGTTTGTGGGTTCGTGCCCTTGTTTCAGTATTTTATTAAAACAATACTCATTTTCCCAATTTTCCAGTAAGGAATTAAACTGACATTGTTTCACAAGCATATGCCAATCATATTCACAAGATTCTTTAGAATACCAATCAAGAAATAATAATACCCCTGTGCAAACGCATTATAGAATTACAAAACTGCTTTGACAAAAATTGTAATTTTATTTTACAAGAATGCCAAGGCCAGGGAAGCAACAGTCCCCTGGGTGCATGTAAGTGAGGTGACGGAGGGCATCAGGTTATCAGAAATAGTCAGAGACTATTCCTCTGAATATACTTCAGGACACCCAGCACAACAGCAGCAGCCCAGTGTGAGGCAGGTATAGGAGAAGGATGGAGGGTTACAACTAGTAATGGAGAAAACAGTCCTCTGTCTGCATTACAATTTTTTTCAGAAATTCCAAGGAGCAATTCAAAGTCTCAAAAAAGTCCATTTTTTCACATGCTTGAAATTGGTACTATCCATGTATTTTGTGCCTGTGAGTTCTCATACTGCTTTCCTTTGGCAATCCCTGTTGTCTTCTCTCTCCTCCATCCATTGTCCACCCAACCCACCCAACAGGGGAAAAAATACCCATGTACAAACAACCCTTTGTTGCATAGCACCTGTTGGTGTTCTGCTGGGGCAGGATGGGATGCAAGGCTTGTCTCTCCACCATTTCGCCTGCCTGACTCCCAAATCCAAGCATGCAAATACTAACACAGTGTTCTAAATCCCACATAGTTTGTATCCCCAGGCTGTCAGGTAGCATTATGAAGCTGCTTAGGCTTGAACTGTGCAGTCTCATCCTCTCCATCCGTACAGAGGCTACCAACTCCGCTTTCTTTCTCTGGGACATTGGGACATTTACTTGCCACACAGTTGCACCCTTCTACTACCTTACCTAATTTTAACTTGTGATCTTTAGAAGTTCTGCCTAAAGCCCCCACTTTCAACTTGTGGATCACTGAAACGCATAATGTATTGGAAGTTAAGATGATTTTTGGTATCCTGGAACTTGCAGCTTTAGAGAAGAAGAAAAGGATGATATGGGAATATTTCTGTCTTTAGCCATGTGTGTTGGGGGACAGAAGGGGAAGAAGAGGCCTGTGGCTTATATGCTGGAAGTTAAGGTGCTTTTGGTACCCTGAGAATTGCAGCTTTCGCGGAAAAGAAACTGAAGATATTCGAACAGGCAGTTTTTGCCTCTGTGCATCTGTACATCTGACAGGGAGGAGATAAAGTTGGTTCACCAAATATAGAAAGTGAGGTGATTATGCTGTCCTGGACCATAATTACAGGCCAGGGTATCTGAGAAGCCAGTATTTGTTGTGGATAAGAGCTAGGGGAACTCATTAGCATAACTCATTAGCATATGCCACACACCCTGACATCACCAGAAGTGTGTCATAAGGCCACACCTCCTGACATCACCGGAAATGTGTCATAAGGCCACACACCCCGCCCCCAAAGGTCCCGGCTGGTGCCGGCCTTGCAGCTCCACTGCCGAGCCCCATGAGAGGCCCAGCGGTGGACCTGCAAGGCCGGCGGGAGTGCAAGGAAGCCCCGCGAAGGCCCTCCCTGGCCCCAGGCAGGCAGGGGTGGGGAGAGGCAGGGAGGAAGCAACTTACCCTCCCTCTTCTCCTGCCTCCTCCTGGCTGAATGAGGGCCGGAAGCGGGGCGGCCGGAAGCAGGGGGCGGGGCTTCGTCATGTGCCCCGCCCACGTACCTCACCCCCGTACCTCACTCGGGGGAACTGCGATCCCCCGCGTTCCCCCCCCCGAAATGACCTCTGGATATTAGTATCCAATATGTGAGTGGTGTAGTTGTTAGAGTGTTGGACTAAGACTGGGGAGACCAGAGTTCAAATACCCACTTAGCCACAAAGCACACTTATGTGACCTTTGGCCAGTTACACAGCCTAAGCTATGACAAAAAAGAGAGAGGGGGAGGAAGTATTTCATTTCATACACAAATTACATATTTATGCACATTGTGTCTCAGTGAAGGAGCTCATTACATCTTTCCTCTCACAGAGTGCTCTTTCTTTAACGAAGATTCAGATCATTGCGAGTTAAAAAAATCATAACCCCATGATTTTTTCCTATGTACAAAAGTTTTTATTAGTTTTAGTGATAATATAGCATTATCACAAATAATACACATTTTTGAACACGTACAGGTTGAGACAAAAACAGTAATGCATATGTATCATAACAGATGGCATTTGGTATAATAAAAAAATACAACGTAATAGAGGAGGAGAGTAGTTTGCCTAGAGGATTACTACTGTTTTAACAGAGACACATATCATTGACCACTGGAGGAATCTCTTTTAGTTTCATCAGATATTCTAGGATTGGGAACCAGACTGGGCGAAAGTCAGAAGGTATTTGGTAGTCCAATTGTGAACCACATGATTAGCAGGGGAAGAAGAGGCCTGTGGTTTATATGCTGGAAGTTAATATAAATTACTAAGTGTGGGCCTGGACCAGGTTCAGTCCCATGCACCATCCCCCAGGAAATGGAGAAGTCTACTCCCCTGCAGTGTAAACCACACATGAGGTTCTCGGCTCAAAGAAAACAAGTATTGCAAACAAAACAGGATAAATTTTTAACACTTTATTTGCAAAAATCAGATAATCCCTAATTACAGTATTCCCATGAGGATGTCCTCCATACTTGATCTCCCTGTGCAGAAGGGGATGGATCGTGCTAAATACTATTTAATGTCTGAAAAATAAAGGAACAATTTAAAACATAACCATTAGCTCAGTTAGAGAGGAAATTAAAACAGTTTCCTTACAGTTTTGTGTAGTGGTTAAGTGTGCGGACTCTAATCTGGGAGAACTGGGTTTGATTCCCCACTCCTCCACTTGCACCTGCTGGATGACCTTGGGCAAGCCATAGTCCTGACACAGCTGTCCTTGAAAAAGAGCAGTTTCTGTCAGAGCTCTCTCAGCCCCACCTACCTCACAGGGTGTCTGTTTTGGGGAGGGAAAGGGAAAGGAGTTTGTAAGCCGCTCTGAGACAACTTTGGGTAGTGAAGGACGGGGTATAAATCCAATCTCTTATCTTCTTCTTTTTCTATTACAACTATGAGGGGCATTAATTACTTAGAATATTTAACAATATCACTAAAGATTGTCAGTTTGAATCTCGTCGTGTCATGCAGAACAGGGCATTTCTATTCTTAACCACATATGTATTGGTTGAGTTGGGAACATACACACAGGAGACTTGCAATAACTATCCAAACGTAACAGACTGGAAGATCTTTCAGGGCTTACCCTTAATACCCCACAGCTGCATTCTCTTGCTCAATGTTTAAGAAAAGTTTCTGTGCAGTACTGTCAAGTCAGAGCTGATTTATGGCAAGTGCCCCTGGAGGGTTTTCAAGGCAAGAAATGTTCAGAGGTGGTTATCCATTGCCTGCCTCTACATAGCGACCCTGGACTTCCTTGGTGGTCTCCCATCCAAATACTAAACAAGCCTAACCCTGCTTAGTTTTCAAGAACTGATGATACCAGGCTAGCCTCTGCCATCATCAGGACCCGTACTTTCTTAGCATGAAACAAACATGTTTTTCCCCCACAGATATTAGTCTGATGACAAAGAATCATATTGAATTTACTATCCCAATAGAATTAGTCAGATAAGATATCCTGTGTATCTTGGAACACTGGAGTCCAACGAATGGATGCTAATCCAATATCCTTCCTTCTTGACAAGGATCCTGATTCTTTACTACCACATCCTGTTTGCTTGATTTTATCTGCTAACATGGAGTATTCTTCAGCGGATCTGTTGAAACTAGAAAGTAAATCTTATGGAACTGGAAACAGGCACTTGAAAGAATGGGACTGAAATGCTTGAGTTCCTGACAATTGGTGGTGAGAAGAATAGAAGCATGGCAGTGAAACATGAGGTCTTTTGTTTTTTTTTAGTACTGTAAACTTAAATTGCCATCAGGCCCCAATAAAGCATGATGGTGAAATCAGACTATGAGGGGGGGGGGGTTGTTTTGTTTTTATTTTGTTTTTTTTGCAAGAAGGGGCATGGGAGAGAGTAGGAGAGGCAGATGTCCATTAATTTGTTTTCTTTTCTTTTTTTAAGTCTACATTTATTTGTCTCATATAACAAGATGAGGAACTATTGATTTTTTGATGAAATGAAAAACATTTTACCACTGAAACAAACATTCTCACAAAAAACTTGATTGAAGATTCTCTCTTCAAAATGTTGATGCTGAGCAGGCCTGTAGCTACAGTGGGGCATTTTGGGGCCCGCTCCCCGACTTCCTGCCAAGGCCCCCTGACTTCCTTTCAGCCCAGGCCCCCTGACTCTCTGGCAAGATGCAGTGACCGCTGTGAATTCCCCCTGTGTTGCCGCTGCTTCTACTTGCCTTCCCCCTGTGCCACACTTTTCTCCAGGATTGTGACTTCATTGCCGCTTCCTGGACTGCAGCGGGGAGGGGGGGGGTTCCTTATGCTCTGGCCAGAGGTCCTGTAGTCATGTTCGGCTCTCTGCATTGGAACCCTTTCTCCTGGCCCCTGTCCACCCCAGCTCTGCCCTGGGCTGTTTAATCAGCTCGAGGAGAGACAGGCTGGGCAGGGCAGGACAGCAAGGGGAGAGACCCTGGAAGAGACAGAAGTACTCCAGTTGCGCCGTTCAAAGCGAGCCAGGAGCCACTGCCCTTTGCCGCAGCTGGCAGTCATGCAGCACTTGAGGGCATTGAAGGCCTGGTTGACCTTCTGCAGGTGCCACCGCTCATGCAGCATGGCTACCTGGTGCTGGTCGCCTGTGCTCAACTGCTTCTTGCAGGCTTTGAACACCTAGCGCAGGCACTGGCTGGCCTGGTGGGGGGCCACTGGGCACCCACATGTGCTGCTCCAAGTTCCTGTTGGCCAGAGAGGTAGCCACCACCCACTCCCCTGTGGGGGAAGGCAGGCAGCAGGACAAGTTGCCCTCACAGAAGAAGGTGGCTGAGGATGATGAGAACGGGCAGCCATCCAGCACCTCCATCTCTCTGGCCTGGGATGGACCCGGAGGGCTGCTTTATGCCCCCTGCCTGGGCCAAGCCACCCTGTCCCCAAGAGCCAGGGGCTAGCAACAGCTGGAGTGCGTAAGTTAATTATATTACATATAATTGAATTAGTCAGTGCCCCAGTGCTGCCCAAGGAATTAAAATGTCCCCTGGCATAGGAATTCCTGGCTACAGGAATATTCTCTAGAGTATTCTCTAAGTATTTTTCAAACAGTCATAAAAACATTTCATTGGGGTGAGATTAAAGAAAGGGACTATTCCATGAGTGCATGCATACATATACAGAATCTGCTTCATACTATATGTGAGTATTCTTTAAATCACCTATGACATTGCTTTTATGAGATGTAAAAAGTAACTATGGCCTAACATAAGTGCTCTTAAAATACCTGACTGTTCAGCAATTAATTTATTAATGTATCCAAGGCCTCTGAAACTTTTATATGAATCTTTCTCTTCATTTTGTCTGCCCTAAACCTGAAGTGGTTCTCAGAATGTTGGGGGGGGGGGTTGTGGCTCAGTGCATTTGCTTGGCATGCAGGAAGGTCCAAGGTTCAATACCTGGCATCTCCAGTTATGAGGATCAGGTAAGTAGGTGATGTGAAAAACCATTCTCTGCCTGAGACCCTGGAGAGCTGCTGCCAGTCTAAGTAGACAATGCAGACTTTGATGGATCAAAGGTCTGGTTTGGTATAAGGCAGCTGTTGGTTACAAGGGACTGACAAAAGGTCAATGGTGCCAATGGGGGCATGATCTTCGAAGATGTGTGCCTTCCCATCTGGCATGACTGCATTCTTCCTGGAAAAATAGTGGCAAAGCAAGTTTAGGAAACAGCATATTGAAGAGAATGGCTGGAGCACAATATCATGTAGATGCTCCAAAAGGAGGGCTTCAGTTTTAATAACAAGGCAAAGAAAAACCTCTGTGTGGAAGGAGCTTATGAATGGATCTGTACAGCAATTTTAAAAGGTAATTGTGGATGCATGGGGGGAAGATTTGGTTTTGCGGTAAGGGATTTAACCTTCCCAGTGCATGGTTTTGCTGATCTAATGACATACACATCAGCTGTTATTAGCCCTGGAGTGCAAAAATGTAGGAATCCTCTGTCTGTCCATTTCCCTCCCTCTCAGGGCTAATAATAGTCCAGAGCAGTGATGGTTATGATCAGCAAAAACAGAAAAAAAGGGGTTAAAGCCCTTTGCCCTTCCTCACATTATCCCAGTCGATATCAGGGACTTGTGTGGTCATTCTTTATTGTTCTTTATCTTTAAAGCTTATTGGCAGATCAGTAGCTGGGACCCCAAGCAACTCAACTGTTTTGTGATATTTTATATTCAGTTACTTTGAATAAGTTGGAAAACTATTCCACTCTCCTATGTTGCAGATACATATTTCCAGAGTATAATACGTATTCTATTAACACATAATGACCAAATAGAAGTTGTGATCATACATTTCTTTCACTTACTACTTTAGAACCTGCTGCCCTCTGCTGGTGGTTTTATTAGTACCCGGATATTTTAATTCTCCCTGGCTAATATTCTTATATTATAATATTCTTATATTCTTACTAATATTCTTATATTAGCACTGATATCCATATTACTGAGCAGTGACAATTACAGTTTGAGAGTAATTCAGCATGTCAGGTGAGCTTTGGATGGCTCAGGCCATCTTTTAATATTCTGTAACATTCTTTAGGTGGCTCAAGTGGTTAAGATGCTGAATTGCAGGCTGTGGAAGGTTGGTAGTTCAGCAGTTCGAGACCCGAGTGTGCTGCATGACGGAATGAGCTCCCATCTCTAGTTCCAGCTCCTGCCAACCTAGCAGTTCGAAAGCAAGAAATTGCAAGTAGATAAATAGGTACCACTTCAGTGGGAAGGTAACAGTGTTCCATGCGCCTTGGTGTTTAGTCATGCCGGCCACATGACCACAGAAATGTCTTCGGACAGCACTGGCTCTTTGGCTTTGAAATGGAGATGAGCACCGCAACCCTAGTCAGATTCGACTGGCTTTCGAGCAAGAGAACCTTTACCTTTACCTTTAACATTCTTTAAATAGGGAATGAAAGCTTGGGATAAATGAAATAACTGGATTCTGCTCCAGGAGAACTGTACCTTCTACATTTGAGAGAGAGGTCACAGTTCAGTGGCAAGAGTGCATGCAGAAGGTCCATGGTTTATTTCCTTAAAAGGGGATGATGTGAAAAATCTTTCTCTGCTTGAGAAAGCTGCCTATCAGCCAGAGTTGACAATAGCTAGATGGGCCAATGGTCTGACTTTTCAAAACTGAAATTTGGAGAGAGAGAAATTCACTTACAGTAGTAGGCTGATTCTCAAAGTGCTGATGATCATCCCAGAACCTCCTAGAAAATACATGCCTTGACAAATTTCAATGCATTTTAAAAACTGGAAAGAGAATAAGGTTTGGAATTTAAGATGTTCTGGAAGTCACAGAAGTATGAAAGTACAGCAGAAAAGGGAAAGATATAAAAATATTCTATGCATCTGTCTTCAGAATCGTAAAGCATTATGGTAAGGAAATGTAGCTCCCTAGTCCCTACAGCAACAAAATCTCGGTGGCTTCTGGAGGTTTTATGCTATACTAGCTTGATACCCGTGCTTCACTATGGTATTTAAGTTCCGTAAGACATACATACTTTTTTTTTCTCTACTGAAGGACCTCTCTGTAGACCACATTGGTGGTTCTGCTCTCAAGTGCTAGGATCACCAGGCTGCTTGGTGAGCTCACTCTGGAGCAGGCAACATAGAACTGCCCATTTAAGAAGCAGTTACATCAACTCCTGCCACCTTTCTACTTGTGTTCCTGGATTGTTTTGCTCATATGGAGACAGTGTTGTTCTGAGCACCTCAGGGTGATCTTGCTGGTACTTGGCCTGTGCAGCTCAGTGCTCCGCAGGAGTACTATGGGCAAATATCTTTGCTGCATTCCTAAGTTGCCTTCTCCTTGTAGCGTTGGTGTATCTGGCTCGACAATTATGTTTAAAGGCATGAAGGAGGCTCGGCCAGCAGCAGGGCTAAGGCAATCCTGCTGAGCAAACCTCCCCGGAGGCTGTAAGCATTCCATTTGCTCTTCTACACCTGGCAGGCAGCTGCCTCTCCAGTGTAGGAGGGGGAAGGGGAGGAGTATTAGCAGCTACTGTGGAGGTGGGGCTGGCAGGACCACTAAGGCGTTACTGCTGGGGCAGGCTCCCTCATGGCTTTAAGCACCCTGCAACTGCTGCTGCACCTGACAGACAACTGCCTGTCAGGTGTAGGAGGGGGGAACATGTTTGAAGCCATAGGGAGGCTGGGCCAGCAGCTTTGCTTCACCTCACAGGCAGTTGGTCACTCCTGATTTCCTCAACTATCATTAGCTCTCTGTAGTCCCCTGTAACTGTTTTTTTAACCCCAGAACACTGAGCTCTGCAGCTGACCAATCAGAGAGTGGGGGGGTGCAAAGAGGCAGCAGGGTGGCAGCCACATAGGTATCAAGGGGGGAGCACATTTTACCCCTTTTGACCCACTTAGGGGTCGAATTTCTAAAAATCCCTTCTTAGTGAGCATCTACGTCATGGTAGGAGCACTCTCCCCAAATTTCGTGTTTCTAGGTCCAGCGGTTTGGCCTGGGTGTTGATTTTACGGTGAAGGGACTTTCTTTTATGTATATAGAAGGAAACAACAGGACTTAGTATCACTTATCAAAATAACACTGAACATCCAAGGGCACAAGCAGCAGCACACTGTTCTCTTCATCACACACCAAGTTTGATACGGTTGTTTCCTTGCATCTGTTACTGTTAGGGACACTAAACACTTAAATACCCAGCCATAGACATCATTTCTTCTACCATGGGGATGCTGGTGAAGTAATGAAGCAAGCAAATGGACCAAGAAAGAATATGTACTATGTAGTGGCTAAGGGAAGAGCATCTGGGCCACGCCGGGGAACCAAAGTAAGAAGGAAACAACAGACAGTAAAGACAGGAGTGGGGTTGCCTGCTCTGGGTTGGAAAATACCTGGAGATTTGAGGGGTGGAGCCTGGGGAGGGCAGAGTTTGAGGAAGGGAGGGACCTCAGCAGAGTACAATGCCACAGAGTCACTTTCTCCAGGGCAATTGGTCTCTATTGTCATGAGATCAGTTGTAATAGTGGGAGATATCCAGGCTCCACATGGAGGTTGGCAACCCTAGCACAGGAGTGACATCAGCAGCTGTAAGAAAATGGCATTCAACAAAGCAGTGCAGGCCCAGGAAGGGAAAGATAGAGGAATCAGGTACCAAGGGAAAGACAGGCCAAGGTCAACCAGAAACAGGGCAGGCAATGTGGGCCTAACACACACACCCTCCACTATATTGTGGCCATTTCAGCAATGTGTTATGGGAAAGCAACAGTACATTCATGCAGACTCATTTCTCATATCCCCCCCCCTATACAAGAAAGGTCTGCAGACTGACAAGCATTTAATGTGTTCCCAATAGAATGATGGCACAAAGATAATAACAATAGTGTTGGTAGTAGTTTACATTTATTGATCACTTTCTTGGATAAAATACATTTAAAATAATGCAGAAAACCAATATCAAAATGCTGTAAGGTAAAGCAGCCTAGCTATTCACAGAAGGAACCATAGGATGTCCAGCTGGATTCTACCATTATAACCACTGAAAAATGCATTTGTTAATCAGGGTTTGAGTCACACTGTTTTAGTACATCTTCATTAACAGCTTGATCCTGAAATTAAGTTTTGTTACACAACATTCTTATTCCCCCTTCAGTTTGCTATCTTCCTTAATTATATCCCTTTTATGTTCACTGAAAATAGGAAACTGAGCATGTACTAAACTCCCAAACAGCAATAATTAGCATTCTGTTTGAATAAAGCAAAACAGATTTTGTTTTTCGAATACAGTATATTGAAAAAAACACACACATCTGTCATCAAAGCTTGACTAAAAATATTTCCTTTCACATTTTGTTAGAAGGACATGATTGTCTTATAACTTACTGAGATGAAATTCAGAATGTATTGTGTTATGGAACCAAGGATCAGTGGATTATACTTAGGGTATATAAGAACATGAGCTGTGCTTAAATCTTATCTCAGTCATAGATGTACTGGGGTGTTCTTACACCATCAGTGATAGAGCATCTGCTTTGCATGAAGAAGGTCCCAGGTTCAATAAATGGCACCTCCAATTAAAAGGGATCTGTCAGTAGATGATGTAGGAGACCTCTGCCCGAGACCCTGCAGAGCTGCTATCAGCCTGAGTAGACAATGCTGATCTTGGTGGATCAATGATCGGATTCTTCATGAAGAATGATCATATGTTCATGGAAAGTACTACTTTCAGAAGCTATAAAAGCCAGAGCCCCAGAGAAGCCCAACTCTCTAGTCCTGAGCCCTAACAACACAGAAAGAAGTTAAGGCTGGGAATTCCTGTCTTGTCAACAGTCCATACTACTGGTCCTGGTCTTTCTTCATAACCAACCCTTGCTTTCCATGACCTTGCCTCGTGGCTAACAGTTCAGCATACTCTCAGCTTCTGTTCTTCTGACCTTGGATTGATGGACCTCCTAGTGACCACAGCCTTGCTTGTTGATTTTTCCTGTCCCTGGGTTTTGCTGTCACAGTATCAGCTCAGGGCACTGCCCCTTACCTCTGGCTCCTGATTCCCCATCCCATACTCTGCCCATGATTCTAGTCTTGACAACAGCATTGACATGATAGCTAAGAGGAGCTTACACGGTAGAGCAACAATATACTGCTGAACATCAGATGCTGGAGATGTACTATGGCGGAAGTCTAGGATATGTGTCTATGCAGAGGTTGGGTTCATTTGGAAAATAATACTGGACTAGACTGCCCCGCAATCTGATCCAGTATGACTCTTATATTTTTGCGTGCTTAGTATTTATCTAATAATATAAACTTTTGCAGAGTAAGGCAAAAAAACAAGGTTAAATTTGTGTGACCTCCAAGTAAGGTCATTAAGGCAGAAATCTTGTTGCTATGCATAGTGGCTGCATCTGTGTTTCTTAAACTTCCTGGATTACTACCCAGCCAGTTGGGTATGCAGCAATATATTACACCTATATTAATGCCAAACTATTAAGGTAACAGTAGTCAGATAAATGAAACAGATAACATTTTGAACCATTCAAAATTCCTTTCCCATATGCATGGTTTATTGCAGTTCAAACAAGCAACATCCCAGGACACCTCTTTAAAACCAGTCCTTACTCAGAGCAATTACTTTGCAGTAGCTGTTAAGCACAGTACAGTACAGTAAACACATGATGTTGCCATTGCTAAATTGGAATGTAATCCCATTTGGCTGGTAAACATTTAAATAATCATTACTTTAAAAGGTTATGTGCTGAAGATTAGATTAGTCTTCCCCTAGGTGGAATCACTACTAATGCTGAGCCAAAACTGAGGACTGTCCATGACGGAACAAACCTTCCCCCCATGAAATTGGCCCATTGTTTTCAGGTTTTCCAGTCAGACACAAGAGGAGATGAAAGTGTTGCCCTTCCCCTAACTCTAAAACTGCATGTGTACCACACCTTCCAGTTTCAGCTTTCCCCAGTCAGTACTGTTCTTTCCATTTCAACCCGAGCTGGTTTACAAGCAATCTGTCACCACTTTCTTCTTAGAAATGAGGCCATTGGTTAGCCAGGTTTTTTTTTGGGGGGACCCTTCATGTGACACCATCAGTTAGCCAAATTTCATTGGTTACTTGACAAACTGTGTTTGTTGAAAGAAGAAATACAAACTTTTTAAAATCTGCACCAAACTAGCAGCCAGCAAGAATTATACACATTAGCAGACTGATGTCAGTAATAAGGATGGGATAAGGAATTCAGCAGGAAACTGGCATGGTACAGCCTGATTTTGACAGATCTTGGAAGCTAAGCAGGGTTGGTGCTTGGAGGGAAGACTGCCAAGGAAGGCTGTGCAGAGGAAGGCAATGGCAACCAACCCTGCTCCTCACTCACCTTGAAAGCCCCTTGCTGGGGTCGCCATAAGTCAGTTGCCACTTGATAGCACGTAGTACATATGTAGTGAATTCAAGAATATCACCCATCTTCCAAAATATCCTTTTACATGCTGAAATTCAAATTCTGAGAAAAGGTTACTACAAGTGACAGTCTTGTGCTTGAAATCATAAACCTTTTCTGTACTCTAATTGAATTTAGCTATTTTGTTTCTATGTTCAGCTAATTAGTAGTAACTGCCTTGTCTTCACAAGCACCTGATAACAATGCTTTGATCTGCACTCTTCTAGGGAATTCTTGAGTGAAACATCAAAGTGCTCTAAAAACATGAGTTTATAGACTTGCAGACCTAAAGGCTGCACGATTAAAACAGTACATTTGTACTGATATTAATCAAAAGGGTGGATTTTCAGCTTCTGAAAGAAAATGTTCATTGGCCCCGGTCACACGAGCAGGAAACTGCGGGGGGGAAGCATGGCAGAGTGCCCCGGGGCAAACTAAGGCGCCGTTACCTGACCAGACCTCCCTTGGAGGTACTGTGGAGGTCCCGTGGGAAGGGAGAGGTGCCGATCGCAGCACAATCCCGCGCGCAAAAACGAAGCGCGCGGTTCGGCAAACAGGATAGTTTTTGTTTTCTGTACAGCACGACTGCGCATGCTCCGTAGGGTGCTTTTGCGCATCCACGAAGACCTGGGGGAAAAATCTTTTTCGCACGGACGGGAACATGGGCGGGCGCTGGATGCCACCGGAAGCGCGATCTGACGCCCGCCCTTGCCCCGCGGTTTCCGGATACTAGTACCTCCGAGGTACTAGTTTTTTGCTGCGCGGTTTCAGCGGGAAGCCTTGGTTGGGCCACGGGAGTGCTACGCTTCCCAGACATGCCAGTGAGATCGTGTCCGGAAACTCCACATGTCTTCCGTCTGACTAGGGTGGCTAATGTTCCGTGTGACCGCAGCCATTATTAGTCAAAAGAAATTCACAGCGATAGTCTACTAAGCCCAGAGGTGTCAATGGACTTGGAAGTGTGCAACTCTACTTAGGGTGGTTCTGTTAGTCACCACCAAAAAAACGTTCGAAATAGGAAAATTTTCATTCAATAATACCAGAGTGTCTGTTCTAGACATGATCTTTTTTAAATAACATTTTATTGAAGTATAATAAACATTTACAATAATGTGAACAAGAACATGAGCCCAATTACAGAAGCGTATTACAGCACACTATCTTCATAGCACACTTTCATGTGACTATATGAAGCTTCACTGTGGACTAGTGTTTGTCAGTTGGTGGCAGTGGTCTTGTAAGGTGCTGTCAGAGGTTGTTCTTATCTTTGGTAGCAGATGCAGAACTGTACAAACGTCTACCTGCTCCTGTCACCAAGGAAGAAGACTGTTTCTACACAGATCTCTTTCACTTAGGAGATCTAGCCATTTGTTTGCCCTGACTTGGATGGCCCTGGCTAGCCTGACCTTACAAGATTTTAGAAGCTAGGCAGGGTCAGCCCTGGTTAGTATTTGGACGGGAGAGGACCAAAGAATTCCAAGGTCACTATGCAGAGGCAGGCAATGGCAAATTACCTCTTAATATCTCTTCCCTTGAAAACCCTGTGGGGTCACTGTAAGCTGGTTGTGGTTTGATAGCACTTTACACGCAACTGTTCATTTAACAGTTTGGGGCTTAAATATATACATTCTCCAAACTAACAATATATTTTAAAGTATTCCATTCCAAACACCAGATAATATTGCCCTGACCTGGATAGCCCAGGCAAGCCCGATCTCATCAGATCTCGAAAGCTAAGCAGGGCTGACCCCGGCAAGTATTTGGATGGGAGACCTCCAAAGAATACCAGGGTCAGGAGGCAGAGGCAGGCCATCTTACCTCTCCTGTGAGCCACTTCTCTGAATGTCTTCCATGCCCCAGTAGGAGTCGCCAGAGGTCACCATGACTTCCAGGCATGGGCAGCCACACACAAAGAAAATGCAAAACAAACAAAAAAACAAAAACAAAAACCCAAAACCCCACAAGGTGGGTAGAACATCAGATAATATCTAAGAATTGGTTCATACTTATATGTATTTCTCTTGAGTTCTCTGTGCTTGATTACTACATCTTGGTCACATGTATTTCTCTTGAGTTCTCTGTGCTTGATTACGACATCTTGGTCACTCTCTTATGTACTTTTCACAGATATTAAACATACCATTAACATATTTAGGTAAAGTTAGTTATTTTTGTACCATGCTCTGCATGATATGGTAAATTGAGCAGTGAAAGAGGCATCGTAATGGTTTGTTTCTATATTTTTTTCTAAGTTACAAAATGTCTAGCACTACTTGACCAAGCTGTGGACACCTGAAAGGAAAACTCAGGAAAGATGAAGCAGGGAAGGGAGTGAAGGAAGAGATGATTGGATGTGTAGTTAAATATTGATACGTTTTGGAATAATGTGTTTGCTTTGTATGCGCAAAGAATGGCCCCCAGAAGGGTGCCTTGTCCCAGAGCCAGAATATCCTAAGTGCACCACTTGTGAATTGATGCCATTGAAAACATTGTTTGCATTGATATGAAGGCTTAGGAAATTCTAAGCTTTGCACTACACCTGTGGTGGCCCATTCACACATATATAATATACTAACATAATACCATGTCGCAACAGAGCAATATTTGGTGCAGTCATAACTATGTGTACTGAGTGCATACTTGTCAGGTTCCACAGCCAACAACTGAGTACACGCTTCATGGAAAGGTTATACTTTATTGAAGAGCTATAGATGCATTAACAAAGGCACTGTTAAGAATAGCGTCACCCCTACAAGCATAATGGGATATAGGGTATTCATATGCACACATCCCCTTCCTCAGGCCAATTAGCCACATTCCCGCGCACGGGAGAAGGAGCCACAGGCCGTTAGAGCCGAAGCTGAGAAGCAAAAGTGCTCCCACAGTTCCGTAGAATCCCAGCCAAAACACCCCACCTGCAAGGCCATAGGTAAGGGAGCATTACAGAAGCTGAAAAGGAATGCAGCAGTCCTGGCAAGTTAGCATCCCACCCCCAACCCTTATGGCAGCATAGCTGACAATACTTAGCCAGGATTTCTTCTCTGCAGAAATGGCAATCTTTCTATATCTAACAAAAAAGGATCTCCACATGTCTATATATTTTGATATTTCTCTCACAGCAGCCATGTTCCTCCTAATTACACTTCCTGTGGTTTACTTATTACAGTGTTGGTATATTTTAAAACAGATGGGAAGCACTGTGCAGGTGCCATCTGTAAAATGTTGACAAAACAGAATATTTTTGTGGTCCATGACGAATTTCTATGCATGTTTGTTCTTGGTAACAACTAGAAAAATTTCAATATCCTGATCTCTATTACTGCATTTAAAACCCTGCACAGCAGAAGACTTGAAGTGCTTTTGCCAGTTGCTGTCGTGTCTGAATGCAGGATCCATCTCATTAGCTCATAACTTGCAGAGACCTTAATTCTGACATTGATTGATGCATGTGAAATTACATGTGAACCTCAGACATTCATTTCTCTGACCTTTGGCTCAGTGTGGTTGTTTAAACTGAAATAGATCCCTCTTGGTCTTTGCCTCTAACCATATCCCATTGCCTCTGGCCCAAGGTTGCATGCAACCGTACCCTCTATGAATGGAAGGTCACTGTTAGATCCAGCTCCAATAATTTAAAATTAATGTACTTTTGCTGCTTCAGTAGAAAGCCAGGTGACTTATCCTTTTTTTCAGTGTGGGATTATTTTGCTAGGGTGGAAATTCTAAATAGAGCTAAAGAGTGTTAGTTATTCAGAATTACTATATAGTAATTCAAATGCAAGAGTTTGCATATTCTCCCCAGAGTATCCTAGAGTTATCATGGCACTTAATATTGTGTAGTGGTTAGAGTACTGGACTAAAATCAGCATGGCGAGAGCCAGTATGGTGCATTAGTTAGAATGCTGGGGAGGGGCCGTGTCTCAGTGGTACAGCATCTGCTCAGCATGCAAAAGATCCAAGGTTTAATTCCTGGCACATCCAGTTAAAAAGGATCAGGTAGAAGGTGACACGAAAGACCTCCGCCTGAGATCCTGGAGTACCAGTTGGAGTAGACAATACTACTTTGATAGACAAAAGCTTTGACTCAGTATAAAGTCACTTCGTGGGATCTAAGAGACCCAAGTTCTAATCCCCACTCTGCCATGGAGCTGACTAACACTGGGCCAGACTTTCTTTCTGACTGTCCCATTGCCTACCTGCCAACTAGGGGGAAAGGCACAGGGTCTTTTGGCATGCAGCCAATATCAAGCCAGGCAGGAGTGAGCCTTCTGCTTAGTGGCTGTCCAGGATTAGCAGAAACTCAAGTGAGGGGTTATGAAGGTAGCCACTGTCCATCCTTTCTTACAGGGAGAGTTAGGTCCTCAGTTCTGTCAAGACATAAGGAGTGGTGTCTTCATCCTTTGCACAAGAGGCACATACTTCTCTGGATGGTCCAGGCTTCAGCCCTGGCTCTCCACCTCCTTTGCTCTCAGAGTCCTGGGGCACCTGTTGAAGGAACTGGTGGCAGAAGGGACCACTCAAGGGCCTCCTGATCTACCCAAGGTACTGGATTTGGAAAGGCACTTGCTTTTGAGCTATCTGAACCTCTGGTTCTTGGGAACTGTTTATGAGAGAGATGGGAGAGGGTCTTCTCCAAAAGATCATGATGGACAAGGAGCCTGAGATGTAACAGGGACCGTAGGAGGTTTTACTTTCCTCACTGAATCTCCATCTTCTGGGGAGTTTTTGGACAAGGATGGACCAGAGGAATCCCTCTCAGAGGAGTCACAACCTCACAGGTTTGTGAGAATAAAATCAGATAAGTTAGAGACATGTGTGTCACTTTGAGTTTCATGGAGGAACAGCAAAATTCAAATGTACTAGACAGATAAATTATGGCAGTGAAAAGTGCCGTCAAATCACAACTGAATTATGGTGACACCGTGGGCTTTGGAAGACAAGAGACAGAGGTGGGTTGCCATTGCCTGCCTGTGTGTAGCAACCCTGGCCTTCCTTGGTGGTTTCTCATCCAAATACTAACCAGGGCCAATCCTGCTTAGCTTCCAAGTTCGGATGAGATCTAGCTAACCTGGGCCATCCAGGTCAGGTCATACAAACTTTCACAATCTTGTTCTGACAAATTATTCTAGTTGGGTTTTTTTGTTAGTTTGTCTGTTTGTTTGTTTGCATTATGTAAATGTAATAAATAAATTTTAATTAATAAATATGTCGTTCTCTTTGTTCTCCTCTTCCACTTCAAAGTCAGCCAAGTCCCTCCCTATATCACCTGATTGTCTGGCAAGTGTCGTCAACAGTGAGCAGAGTGCCATAAATTGGGCACACAAGAAACTGTCCTTCTGGGATTGTTCAGATATTTCTTCCAGGGAAGGTCTGTGTTTGAAGCCAGCCTTCAGCCACCAATCGACAATGAGAGTAACTACCATATTCCTTCTTTTAGCTGTAGTGGTCTTCCATACCCGAGGTGAGTGCAACATGGAATTCACACTCTAATTTTGTTTTCTTCCAAATGCCAGAGTTCCCAGCAACATCTTTCAGGCTGTACAAAGTGGTATATGAGAAAATAGGCACTTGGCTTGGGGTATGAGTCTCGTATAATGTAGTATGGGGGAGGAGAGACCTCATAAGGGTTACTGTATCAGTTGGTTACAGCAAAACCAAAAAAAAACCATTGAGACTAATAAGTGTATTCTGAAATAGGCTTTTCTGAGGGGCAAAGTCTATAAATGTGTAAGTCTTCAAAGTTTTGAAGTCCAGAAAAGTGTTTGTTGTTTCAAAAGAAGCATCCCTGCAGTATGTGAGCTAAATGCAACATACAAAATGCTGCCGAGGACATGAAGGGGGAAAAAAAATAGAAGGACACAGGATCAATGTGGAATTTTGATAACTATTGGAAAGGACCCAGGAATCTTGGAAGTGAGACCTGGTTTGTGATCAGCATAGAATGCTGGTTGCTTGTTCACATTCAGAACATAATCATTCCAGGTAGGCTTGCGAACTCTGGATTGGGAAATATCTGGAGATTTTGGGGATGGAGCCCAGAGGAAGGGATTTGGGGAGAAGAGGGACCTCATTGGGCAATAATGCCAGAGTCCATCTTCCAAAGCAGCCATTTTCTCTAGGGGATCTGATCTCTGTAGTCTAGAGACCAGTTGTAATTCTGGGAGATCTCCAATCACCCTCTGGAGACTGGCAACCCTAACTGTAGGGTGGAAATGATGCCTCACTGGTGAGTTGCATTAGATCAGGAGCAACACAAAGGATCTGAGGGAAAGCCCTCTCTCAAGAGTGCAGCTGGAGATTGAGCAAGCAAAAAAGAGGGCAAGTGTTGTTAATTACATGAAACATTCTTGCCCTAGCTTGGTCGGGGAGGGGGGACATATAATCTGTTACTTTTATTCTGTTAAAAAAGAGAAAGACATCTAATTTTGTTTATACCTGGTTTGTGGTTGCTCTGATTAGAGGATGATATTCCCCCAAGCAGCTCTTGACCTGGGACATTTTACATGGAAAGATGTGAGATGGTGAGACTACTTGCTACTTCCCCAACTCCAAAACCTCCAAGACCTATAGCAAGATATAACACTGCTATATTGAAACCAATATGGGGTACACTGTTATTTGGAAACCAGTCTTATGGCTTTAAGAAAAATTCAAATAAAAAATCAAATAACTTTTTTTTAAAGCTTCAGGATTTAAAGATGACAATGTTGCATCTTTTTAAGGGCAAAAGTCGCATTGTCGGATAAATATTCTTAGATGGTAACCCTTATTGTTGTTTCCAAAGGCATCCTTCTGCTTAGTGAGAGTTCTTCTCCCATGGAAGAAAGCTTTCGCTGCTAGACATACAGTGCAATCCTGTGCAAAGTGATTTCAGTCTGCATAGGATGGCTGGACTCTGCATGGGATTGCACGGTATGACTCCCCTTTAGCAGTCTGAATCTGCCCCTGCCACATCTCTCTAATCTTTGATCCAACAGTAAACAAAGGTTCCACTAAAAATAGACCAGAATTCAAATGA